>NC_133619.1:589291769-589591769 GCF_048593235.1 Sminthopsis crassicaudata | reverse complement strand
GAAGTAGTAAGGTTCTTAGGAATTGTTATAATCCCTTAATCATTTTTATAAGGTTTTTAGGTTTACCTGGCTACAATCATGTCAACCTTTTATTCTCCAAATCCTTCAGCAGCTCCCTATTGTCCCTGACCTTAGCATTGAAGACATAAAAACATACACACAGAGACAGAGAAAGAGACATACAGAGGCACACAGAGAGACAGAGACACACAGAAAACTCTTCCTCCAAAGTTCCACCTGCTCCATGAAAGTTTTCTTGATTCCTAGCCCCCACAATCAGCAAGTGACCTCTCCACTCTCAAATTTCTCACTACTTTGTCATAATCTTTCTTTTGCCCTTAACTTACTCTCCCTTCTATGGTGGTAATAGGGCACTTTTCCTCCTCCCATAGAGAGTAAGCAATATGAGAATGGCCATGTGTGTGGTCGGTACAGAGCATGGAGCCTTACCCACTGTAGGCACTTTAGAAATTTTCAACTGATTAGATAGGGAGATTGAAAGGAAAGTAAGAATCAAGGATAAACCCAAGTTTGAGAAAAATTCAGCCAATTGTCTCAGTCACTTTTTATTGAGAGGCTGATCATACAAATTTAGCTACTGATGTGAACCCTCCCAGGCCAGCAGATAAGCATATCTTAAGAAAGCTGGAGGTGATAGAGATGGACCTTTTTTTTGCCCTGTAAATCTCCCCAAGTCTCCATCTGATTCAGCCTGAGAGAAACTGCTTAAGCAGCTTACGAGTTTCTATAAATGATCTTAAAATAGTGGTCCTCAACCCTTAATTTTTGTCTTCCCTAATCTTTCAGTCATGGATCTACTCCCTCATACCTAGTTCCTGCTTCCAGCCCTCATCTCTTAGCCGCTGGTTCCTGCCCCCAACATGGCAGCTCCTGGTTCCTACCCCTTGGTTTCTACCTCTAGTTCTGGCCTCTGGTTTCCTGGAGCTGGTTTCTGGTCTGAGTATTCAGTTTCTATTTCTTAACTCTGATTGCCAGTTACTGATCTCTGCCCTTTCTTTGTTTCTGTCCCTGGTTTTCAATTTCAATTTCTGCTTTTTCCTTTTCTTTCTTTCTTTTTTTTTTTTTTATCAGCTACTGGTTCCTGCCTTTATCCCTGCATCCTGATTCTGGTTCTCTGCTCCTGCTTCTTACCCCTGCTTCTCAGACCCAGGACTGCCCCTTCCCCCACCCCCCTTTCTGACCCTGCTTCTCAATCGTCCTCCCACCCCCTTACTTGTTCTCAGTCTCCGATTTTTTCCATCTTCTGTCTGGAGGCGTCTACAATTTTCTCTCATTGTTATACTGACCCCTAGAGGTTTAATATCAATGCTGGAGCTCCCCCAAAAGAATGGGGCTGGACTTCCTAGATTCCTAATGATAGATAGATACACAGAAACCCCATCAAGCATCCATCCTTTGAGTCATTAATTACCACATTTTAGTGGACCATTCCATAACCCCAATCAGTGCAGCGTTGTGAAGAGGAGGAACATACAGAATGAACTTCATTGGGATGAAAGGAATCTGGTCGCAAATCTTGATTTGACTAAGGGGGAAAGTCAAGCTGGGCATCTCTCAGTATATTAATTAATTCAAAGTCATTTATTTCCTGCCACAGGAACACAGAATGATGTAGTTAGAGACTTTAGAGATCATCCAGTCCAATCCACTCATGAGCTAGAGATAACACTCCTGGGAACTAAACCAGCAAAGCCGGAATGCTTGACAGTCTACTAACCCCAGCCCCAGGGTTTATACTTTGTCCCTGTGTAGGGTTTAAGTTAGAACTAAGATGGTGAAAAGACTTTCAGCTTTATCAGTCATTCCTTTCCGCTGAATCTAAGCAATCTATTCATCATCCACTTAATACTCGTGCTCTGCTAGCCCCAAAACACATTTGCTTATCCTGTTCCCTACTCCCATCACTGCTAGATGAATACCTGCCCATTCTTTAACACTCAGATCAGGTGTCCCCTTAGTTTAAAATCAATGAAGCTGAGGTCTAGGGAAGGAAGTAACTTTCCCCAAACTCCCATAGCCAACCAGTGGTAGAATTGAGACTTCAACCAAGGTCTTCTAAATCCTTCAGAAATACCTCTCTGATCTTCCACCCGCCACTTCCCCACTCCCACCACCTTCAGTCATTTCAATCATATCCAACTCTTCATGACCTCATTTGGGGTTTTCTTATGAAGATACCCAAGTGGTTTGCCATTTCCTTCTCCAGTTCATTTTGCAGCGGAGGAAACTGAGGTAAACAGGGTTAAGTGATCACACAGCTAGTAAGTGTGGGAGGCCAGATTTTAATTCAGCCTGGTTGTCTAGCCACTGCACCGCCGTCCTGCCCCTTCCATATAGTACCCTCTTCCTTATTGGATTTCTTAGCACTTTTTAAATATTTAATTCTAATGCCTTCTCTTTGTTGATTATTTGCTATTTATCCTCTCTATAGCTTGTTTGCATGTTATCTTCCTCATTAGACTGTGAGATCCTTAGGAGGAGGAATTGGCTTTTGCCTTTGCATCTCCAATACTTACCATAGTGTTTAGCAATAGTAGGTGCTTAATAAGTGTTTGTGGACTGATTAATTTATGTCTTTCTATAACTATTTATTTGCACATCTAGACTGTGCTCCTTGGTGCCTTGAACAAAGTAGGTGGTTAAGGAATTTTTATTAAATGAATAAGAAAGAGAGACAGAGAGACAGAGACATACACAGAGACAGAGAAAGATTCCAAGAAAGGAGAGAAACATACAGAGACACAGAGAGACAGAGAGAGACACACAGAGAGATACATGCACACAGAGAGAGACAGAGAGACACACAGAGAGAGACTGAGACAGAGAAAGGCACACCAAGAGAAAAAGTCATATATACAGAGACACACACAGAGAGACAGAGAATGAGAGAGAGAGAGACAGAGAGAGACAGAGAATGAGAGAAAGAGAGAGACACAGAGACACACACAGATGGAGATAGAGACGTAGAGACACACAGACATGGACAGAAAGAGAGAGACACACGCAGAGACACACACACACACACATAGAGAAAGAGACAGAGACACAAAAAGACACAGAGATACACAGAGACAGAGAAAGATACAGAGAGAGAGAGACACACACACACATACAGAGACACACATAGAGACAAAGACGGAGACATAGACATAAAGAGACTGAGACAGAATAAGATTAGATCTCCAGGAGATACAACTTTATTCCTACTAATAATATACTACAGAAAAAAGAAATTTTGTGTAATATAATGGAAAGAGTACTGGAAATGCAAAAGATCTGGGTTCAAATTCTGACTCTGCTATCTGTTAGCAAATCCTCTGGGCCTCTGTTTCCCCAATTGTAGATTTCTTTCTTGTTCTAAATTTATGAGCCTATATGATCTTGATGTGGAGAGCTATACTAAATGATTCCTAAAGTCCTTTCCAGATCTAAATCTTTTGATCTTAATCTAACATTCATAGACCCCTTAAAGGTTTGCTAAGCACTTTACAATATTAGCTTGTTTGATCCTGGAAGTTCCATTTTACAGACAAGAAAGATGAGGCTGAGACATTGTTTCTTGCCCAGGGGCACACAGCTAAGTAGGATCCAAGCAACACATTTCTACAGGGCTTTGGGGTTTGCAGAACATTTGCTCCATTATCTTATTTTATTCTCACAGCAATTCCATAAAAGAGTCTTTCCAGGATTGTTATCACCATTTAATAGAAGAGACAAGTGAAATAGAGATGGGGAAGATCCAGGTGGTAAGTGACAGAGCCATGACTAGGAGTAGAAAGTCAGAAAAGACTTTGGGGTTTTCTTGACAAAGATACTGGAATGTTTTGCCATTTCCTTCTCCAATTCATTTTGCAGAGGAGGAAACTTGAGGTAAACAAGGTTAAGTGACTTGCCCAGGACCACACAGCTAATCTCTGGGTAAACTTGCTGGATTTCCATTTCATTCAATTCAGTCCAATCAATGGGGCCTTGCAAAGTACCAGATACTGTGGAAATAAGAACTGCAGAGGATCCTCAATCAGACACAAAACCAACCCTGTCTTCAAGAAATTGACATTCCACTACAGGGAAAATATAGAAAAGAAAAGATAAACACACACACACACACACACACATATATATATATATATATATATATATATATATTTGTCTTTATTTTATATAAATGAAATATATATTCATATATATATACATATATGAAATAAGGATGAATAAGGAAGGAACATGTGAAAAATTGGGACAATCAGGGAGGACCTCTTGTCAGAGGTGATCTCTAAGCTGAGACTCTAACAGGATTTAGGAATCTCGTAGGTAGGTAGAGGTGAGAGGAAGAGTATTCCAGCCTTGGAAGACAACTGGCACCAAAGTATTTTCATCTGGAAAATCAGGGGATTGCACTCAATGATCTGGAAGGTCTCATCCTGCTCACACATTCTGTGATTCTGATTGTCTGGATTCTGGGGGGCTCCTTCCCCCACTAGGGACCCTTCTCCCAAAGGCTAGGTGCAGTGATGATCGAAGCAGCCATCCACCCGTTATTAATCACCTGAGAGGGGCTGGGACAGAAAGCCCATCTCTGCAAGGGCCTGGCACAGCTCCACCGGCAATCTGTTCCCAACTTCCCCACGCGGGCAGGACGCCGCTGCAGCTCCTCCTCTGCAGACTCGTCTGCCCTTCATCAGCCATCAACAAGCCTCGCTCTCTCTTTGTCTGTGTTGTCAAATCTTCCCAATATAGAAGCCCTGGAGTCTGTCAACAGTTCTGTTCAGCGCCCACTTTTTCCTCTCCCCAGAGAGATGCAAAGTCTATGATCACACCTCCTTCTTCCCTGAAACTTCTCAGACACAACCAGCAGTCCTTTCAGAAACTTTCCTGGCAGGTTTGGGCTTAGGGGGGCATGGGGTTTGGGTTTTGTTTGGGTTTTTTTTAATTTGGGAAGCCCACCAAGGACTGATTCTGGCTTATCCTCTGTTGAGATTTTACTCTTTGTGAATTGTCTGCTGTGGAAGAAGTTCAGCCTCAGAGTCTAAATTCCTTCTTCCTTCCTCTGCAGCTTCTCGGACCTGTGCTCCAGGAAACCATTCATTCAATTTATGAAACATCTACTATGTGTTGGGCACTAGGAATAAGGAGACAAAAAAGCAACAGTTCCCACCTTCAAAGAGCTAAATGGTACATGTAGTATAACCCTAGGCAAGCCTTTTCCCCTGCCTGCCTCAGTTTCCTCAATTTAAATTAGAGGGGATAACAGCACCTACTCCCATAAGCACTGGAAATAAGGAGACAAAAAGGTAACAGTCCCCACATTCAAAGAGCTAAGTGGTATATAATATGTAGCACACTCCTAAGCAAGTCCTTTCACCTGCCTGCCTCAGTTTCCTCAGATGTAAAGTAGAGGTGCTAACAGTACCTACCTCCCTTAAGCATTGGGAATAAGGAGACAAAAAGGTAACAGTCCTCAGCTTCAAAGAGCTAGGTAATATATACTATATAGCATGATCCTGGGCAAGTGCTTTAAACTGCCTGCCTCAGTTTCCTCAAGTGTAGGGATAACAGTACCCATTTGTCTATCAGCATTGTTGTTAGGATCAAATGAAATAAAATTTGTTAAATACTTAGCACAGTTCCTGGTGCATAGTAAGTGCTTGATAACTGGGTGTTTCTTTCTTCCTCTAATCACTCTGACACATAGTTACTTTTCATGTACTCTCTATACCAACAAAATCAATCTATTTCATGTTTCTTGTACATGATTGTTGGTTATCCCACCTTTATATCTTTGCAAAGTGTCCCCCATGCCTGCAATAAACCTCCTCTTCACCTTGGACTTTTGTAATCCTCAGATACCTCCAAGAATTTATTCAAATGTCACCTTTCTTGATTCTCCCTAGTTATTCCTGCTCTCCCCATCACTGAAATTATTTGCATATAGTTAGATTTACTTATTTGTTTTTATATTGTATTCCCTCCTCCAAATAAAATGTAATTTGCTTAATGGAGTGAGAGCATTTCCATTTTTTCCCTTTGTATCTTCAGTGTCTAACACAGTGCTTTGCAGGTAGTAGGTACTTAATAAAGGCTTGTCAAAGTGAATCAAAAATTTTTCAATAAACATTCATTCATTCATTCACTCAATAGGCATTTATTAAGTACTTACAAAGTGTTGGGCCCTATGCTCAGTATTGACAGAGGTACAAAGACACTTGTCCTGCCCTCATAGAGCTTACAATCTAGGATTCAGTCATCAGTCAAATAACAAATAACTCTTAGATAAAATTCTCCCCTGTTTTTTTATAAGATCTTGTGCTAGATACTGGTGATTTGAGAAGAAGGAATGACATAGTCTCTGCTCACCAGAAGTTTATATTCCAATACATGAGGGGAAAAACATCTATGCAAATATCCATGACAGCAGACAAAATGATATCCAGTCAAAGGAACTATTAGGCAAAGTATTATAAGAAATTTGAGAAGGAAGAGATCCCTATCAGCAAAGAGAAAGCTGTGTGATGGGGTGGAGAAAAGGTTTTCTGGAAGATGACACCTGTATCATACCTTGAAAGACGGGGGCTATAGAACAATGTAAATATGGACGCAGAGGAAAAAGAGGTAGGATGAGAATTGGAGATGAAGATGGCTAGGGGAGGGGAGAATATGTCCTTTAGGGGACACATTGAGTTTGAAGTGCAGCTGAGGTATCCATTTAGCTGGAGATCTCTAATGGGATACTGGGAATACAGGACTGGCAGGAGATGAGATTTAAATTTAAGAGCCAACTACATAACTAATCAAATGACCAGCATATATACATATACTTTTTTATTAATTTTATAATTACAACATTTTTGATAGTACATATGCCTGGGTAATTTTTTACAACATTATCCCTTGTACTCCCTTCTGTTCCGAATTTTTCCCCTCCTTCCCTCTACCCCCTCCCCTAGATGGCAGGCATTCCCATACATATTAAATATGTTATAGTATATCCTAGATACAATATATATGTGCAGAACCAAATTTTTTTTGTTGTTGTTGCACAGGGAGAATTGGATTCAGAAGATAAAAATAACCTGGGAAGAAAAACAAAAATGCAAACAGTTTACACTCATTTCCCAATGTTCCTTCTCTGCGTATAGCTGATTCTGTCCATTGTTGATCAATTGGATCTGAATTAGATCTTTTCTTTGTTGAAGATTTCCACTTCCTCAGAATACATCCTCATATTGTATTGTTTTTGAAGTGTATAATGATCTCCTGGTTCTGCTCATTTCACTCAGCATCAGTTCATGTAAGTCTCTCCAGGCCTCTCTGTATTCATCCTGCTGTGATCAACATATATTTATTAAGTACTTACTGTGTACTAGACGCTGGCTTGGCACTGGAGATGCCTTTAAAAAATTTACATTCTATTGAGGAAGACAGTATTTACACTCACAAATATATACAAATTATAACACGCCTAAATTAAACCACCAAGGAATCAAGTTCAGAAGGATAAGAAATAAAGACCTGGGAAAGATCTTGGGGAAAATAACATTTAAGGGGGAGGAAAAATGAGGAACAACAAAAGGAATAAAAAAGTGAAGGTCAAAGTAACAGAAGAATCCTAAGAGTCTGGGATCACTGACAAAGAAGGAAGGAGGATCCTTGGAAGAAAGAGGATGGTCTTCTGTGTCAAGCTAAACAGGGAAGCTTGGCCATGGAATTCCCTCTTTGGGTTTCTGACAGGGTATGCTGGAGGCAGCTCTAGCTGGCTCAAGAAAGTTGATAGTTCAATTTCCAAGGTGAGTATTTACATCTTGGAAATCAATAAATACTACAAATCAGGGCTTGATTTCTTATTTTGCTCATTGCCTGTGCTTAAGAAAATGTTAGAGAAAAGGTTAAATTAAATTTTAAAGGGTGCCGTGTATTTTGAGTGAGCCAGGTGTTAAACATTTACCACCACATCACTGGCCCTGCCTGTCCTAACTGATGATTGCCTCCTGTGATCCACCAGATCTAAACTGACTCTGGTCATGCTTCATTTTACTCCCCAGCTACCTTCACACCTCCTGCTTTTTCTACTCAGTATGCAACCACCCTCCCCCATATCCTCATTCCAATTCTGGAACCATTTTCAAATCAACACTACACTTGCTGCTGGAAAGTATGTCAGTGTAATCCCCTATGGCTCTATTCACTGATCCTGTAACTTTCTAATCCAAAATATTCTTCCCATAGCCATCTCTCCCTTATAGATGTTGTCTCTCCATTAAAGTCAGGTACTGTGTCCTCAACACAGCATAACATTGGATACATAATAAATTGGGTACATTGTAAGTACTTAATAATTTTTTTCATTCATTCATTCTTTTTCATTCAAGGAGAATATAGGAAGAAAACATATCATCAGATTTTTTTCAATTAAGAAGGACATTAGTGACCTTAGAGAACGCTCTTTCAGTAGGATGGTGGGCATGGAAACAAGACTTGCAAAGGATTGAAGAGGAGAAAAATTGAGCAATGAGGAAGTGGAGGAATGAGTGGGAACAACTCCTTCTATGAAGCTGTCCGTGGAGATACAGAATAATACAGAATACTAATTGGAGAGGAGGGTGCCAAAAAGAAGGAAAGATTGGAGATACATTTAAAAAGAGGGGAAGGTTTGAGAAATATCCTAGAAAGATGAGGAAATGGGAACATGAGGACAAATGGAGAGATGAGATTTATCAAATTTCAAAGGACATCTCCTTACCTAAGCTGAAGGGAAGGAAGAAAGGTAAGGTGAGGATATTTAGAGATTAAAAGAAACGGGATGAAGTTGAAGAAGGTTCATTGAATGATGTCAGTCTTCCCATTATCATAGTAGAGAAGGTCCTTGACTGACAGTTAGGGATGAATTCCACCAGTAGAAAAATTGTTATCTTATATGACACCTTATAATCTCCACAATACAGAATAAACTATAAAAACCCAAGATGTACCAAGTGTTGGGAAAATTCTGAGAAAAGAGTCATTTCCAATGAAAAGGATCAGCAAGGACTTCCTGGAAAATGTGACAATTAAGCCATTTGGGTTTGGAAAGATAAGTTGATTTCAGAAACCAGAGGCAGGAGTGAATATTAAGGGTATTAGGAATATAGAATAGATAAAACCCCAGAGTTGAGAAAACATTACAAGTAATAGAAAGAACTTAGCTTCAGCATAGCAAATTTGGAGAGGAAAGTAGGGGAAGATCATGCTGAAGAGACTGGGAAACACCACATTGGGGAGGACCTAAAATACCAGCATAAAGTATTTGGACTTTTTTTTTGCTGTAGGGAACCTTTATCTTTTTTTTTTTCAGTACTGCAGTGACATGATCAGAGCTGAGTATTAGGAAGATTGTTCAAGTGGTTTTTGTAAAATAGATTTTAGGGGGAGAATGTAAAGGCAGGGAAATCAATCAAGAGGCCATTCCAACTAAGCCTGGTCACAGAGGAGAACTGGGAGAAATCTACCACCCTCCTTTCTTTTCAGAGAAAGGATTTGGGGTGTGAAATACTGTATATAATGTCAAATATTGCTGATATGCTGGTGGGTTTTGCTAAACTTATTTTTTTCTTTCTCTTTTTATTTTCCATTGAAAGAGTTGGTTCATTGGGTAATGGAGGAAATATCTGGGAATGAAAATAATTTAAAAACAACAAAGCATCTAAAATGGAAATGATTATTACAGCAATGCAAGCAGATGGGAATGAATACCTCAGATAAGATGATGGCCATGAGAATAACAGTATGGAAGGAACCCTGGACTTAAAGACAAGAAGTCTAGGTCTGATTCCTGGCTCTGCCACTAACTCAAGTTTGGGCAAATCCTGTCCCTTCTCTGACCCTCAATTTCATCCTCTATGAAATGATGGGATTGGGACAGATGATGTCTGAGGTACATTTTCATCTGGTGTTCTTTGTTCTATCGTCCCTCTAGGCTAACATATCCAGCTCAGTGTTCAAAGGTCCCTTATGACTCTAATAGTATATTTGATGATCCCTGACAGCTTGAACATTCTCTATGCTAAGACCCTTCTGGCTCTGACATTGTCTTCTAAGGCCCCTTCCATTTCTGACTTTCTATGTTCTAAGCCCCCTTCTAGCTCTGATGTTCTCTGTTCTGGGATCCCTCTTGGCTCTGACATTCTGTATTCTAAGAGCCCTCACAGTTCTGACAATCTGTGTTCTAAAAGCTCTCCCAGTGCTGACATTCTTTGTTCTAAGGCCTCTTCCACTTCTAATATTCTGTTGTTCTAAGATCCCTAAGCTGACATTCTCTATTCTAAGATCCTTCCTGGATCTAACATTCTGTGCTCTAAGGTCCCTTGCAGTTCTAACATTGTCTATTTTAAGGTTTCATGTAGCCCTGACATTTTATGTTTCAAGATCCTTTCTTTAATATTCTTTGTCTTAAGGTTTTTCCAGCTCTTACATTTTAAGATTTTCCTTTTCTTTGTAGAAGACATTTAAAAAGGAGAATGAACAGGCGTTGGTGATGGATTAGATATGGGAAATGAGGAGAAGGAGGAGTTAAGAACAGCTCCAGAGTTTCTCAGCCTCGGCTTAATATGAGCCAAACAGAGAATTTTGCTGCCGAAACATTTCCTGCCCACACAGAGGAATTATCTGCTGTTACTTCCACCCTCAACAGGCTGGTAATAAGGAATGGATTTCACAGATAGAAATGGGGCTTTTATTCAGCCCTGGGTCTGAAGTAAGAAGCAGCATTTCATTCTCTTTTTTTTTTTGTTTGTTTGTTTTATTTTATTTCTGTCAGCTGATCCTCAACCCATAGAGGTTGCTGGAAATCTTATGACTTTTAGTTGGTTCCATCAGAGGGAGTCAAATCCAAGAGTGAGTTCCTCATCGCTGAAGGTTTTTGAATAGAATCTAGATAATTACAGGTCCAGAATGTCATAAAATTTCTGTTCATGACTAAAAGACCTTGGAAATCCCTTCTGATTCTTCGGTTCATGATTTAAGGAGTAGAAAGACTACTTGGAGGTCAAGAAACTTGAATTCTTCCCAAGTCAAACTCAAAATTGGGGAAATCATTAAATCTTAATGAAACTTAATTTCTTTATAATAGGTATACTAACACTCACACCACTATGTCTTAAGAATACTATGAAGATTTAGAGCACCAAATAACTATGCTACTCTAGAAGCTTCACTGGCTCCCTTTTGCCTCTAGGATAAAAATAAAACCCCTTTTCCTTATATTTAAAGTTGTCACAGTCTGGCTCTAACTTGATTTTCTAAATGATTTCACATCATTCCCCTGACAAACCAAACAGGACTACTTCCTTGTTCTCAGGTCTATAAAATAATAGGGATTTCTGGGGTGTTCTGAGAAGACTAGCAGCTCTGGTATAAGGGGTACTAAGTCCTTTTCAGGGCTGCTCATTCACTATCAGTGTCTACCTTCACCCAACTCTCACCTGTGGTTCTAGGAATTTGTATCATGGGCAGCAGCCACAACCTGGTAAACCATCTTGGTGGACAGTCTAAAGCAGATTGATGAATTAGGGGAAAGTCTACTCCAAGTATATGAAGACTTCCTCCAGTAGAATGGGCAAATAAATGGAAACAACTTGTTCCAACAGCCATGAAGATGGCAGGAGCAGGTGCTATATAGCATTTAGAGCTTGCTGAAACATGAAAGGCAACCAAGATCATCTATTGCATCCTTTATCATTGCTAGTCACCTTGAGTTTTGTCCTGCCACTGGAGAGAGTAAAGCTGATAACTCTACTTCACTTAAATCCAATTCATACACATCATTCACGATGCACTGGTTCTCCTAGAAAAGGACCAACAACACTATTGTATCTTCCAACTCCATGCCTTTGACCAGGCTTTCTCTCATTCCTCTCATTCATATCCCTTCTCCCCTCTAGGGTGGAGGATTCCCTCTTGGAATGCCTCATTTCCTTCAAGACTTGGTTCTAGGGGCCATGTTTTAACAGAAGGTCTTCCCTAATCTGCCCACTACCACACCACTATCATCACCACCAAATTGTATTGCTCTCTTCCCTTTGATCCTTCCAAATTACTTTGCATTTACTTTGAACATATTTTAAATTTACTCAGATAAGGATCCATCATGATGAAAGGGTCAGAAGACATGGTTCAAATCCCACATGTGATGTTCACTCTCTATAACTTTGGGCAAATCACTGGCCTGACCAGGAGTTCAGTTTCCTTGTATGTAAAATGAAAGAATTATGCCAGACCATCTCTGAAGTCTAGTTCTACAGGTAGGATCCTAAGTGGATATGATATGTAGATAGATACATATGGAAGGAAGGAAAGAAGGAAGGAAGGAAGGGAAGGAAGGAAGGAAGGAAGGAAGGAGGGAGGGAGGGAGGGAGGAAGGGAGGGAGAGAGAGAGGGAGAGAGGAAGGAAGGAAGAAAGGAAGGAAGGAAGGAAGGAAAGAAGGAAGGAAGGAAGGAAGGAAGGAAGGAAGGAAGGAAGGAAGGAAAGAAAAAGGTAGATAGGTAGATAGACAGATATGCATATATAGCATTTCCCTCCCCTAAAAAAGGAATACTTCCTTGAGAATAAGAATTTATTTGATTTTGATTCAGCATTTTAGCATGGTACCTGATAGTAGAAAGTTTTGAACAAATGCCTCTGAATTGAACTAAACTAAACTGAATTGAACTGAAGGGGACAAATGTACTTTGCAAATTAAAATATCATAAAACTAGAAATTGCCATTTTGTTTTTATCATCATTATCTTTAGGATTTTTGTTTTTAAAAGCATCTATATGACTCCCCTCTTCTGAAAAGGGGCAGAGGCCTGAGTTTCTCTAAAATCCTGCCCTTCTGGAGGATAGATCTGGGTTTTAGAGGCAGTGGAAAATAGAAAGTTCATTCTCTCTACCTATATAATAGGTATGATATAGTAGGCATTCTAATATAGTAAGCACTATATAAATATTAGCTATTACTATCATAGCCATTGTGATCATTATTGGATGTCAGAACTGGGAGGGCCCTTAGAACATAGAATGTCAGTATTGGTAGGGATCCTAGAATATGTAATGTCAGGGAGGATGGGATATTGGAACACAGAATATCAACCAGGACACCCGAATATTCAAATTCATATCTTATAGAAGCTAAAAAGTCATCTTTCATCTTCAATCTATTTTCCATTCTATAATCTGAGATGGGGAGGAGAGGCAGCCTTAGGCTTGTAAAATGACCCCCTCAAAAAACCAGTAATATATATTCCATTCCCCTCCCCACTGTCCTTATCTCATTTTTCTTTTAAAACCAAAAATAGCCCCACTTATCTGAATCTCTATTTAGTAACTTATTTTTAAGTATTAATATTTAATATTTATTTCATTCATATTTTATTATTTTTCCTTTAAATATGTGATTTTAAAATGTTTTCTGCATTCTTAAATATGATTTTATGATGTCTTGGGGCCATAACTTCTTCCCTCCCCCCAAAGAAATGTATCTCTAGTTTTGCAAATTAATGGGAAAGTCCAGTTCCATGTGCAGAAATCTTTTCATGGAACACTTTTCAGGAACACAGATGTTGCTTTTTAACCTGATTCTCCCAGGGCCTTCCTGACCTGAGTTTTAATCAAGGGCATTACTAGAGGCAGGCTGTCAGAAGGCTGAGCTCTGTAGTCTGAGGAGTCATGCTCAAATCCCATCTCTGTTACCTACTCCCTGTGTGATCTTGTTCAAGTCCTCTTACCTTGGTGGGCTTCAGGCTCCTAAAAGAAGGACTGGAGAGGGAAGGAGTGGAACTAAATGATTCCTAAGATTTCTCTCAAATCCGAGATTCTACATTCTAAGATTCTTCTCAGTTCTGATGTTCTGTTTTGTAAGACCTCTCCTAGATCTAATGTACTATGTTCTAATCTTCCATCCTAATTCAGATAGTCTGTGTTCTAAGACCTCTCCTAGATCTGATATTTCGTGTTCTAATGCCCCATTCTAGTTCTGGCATTCCATATTCTAAGGCCTCTCCTAAATTTGATATTCTGTGTTTTAATGTCCCACCCAGCTCTAATATTCCATGTTCTAAGGGCCCTCCCAGCTCTGATGTTCTGTGTTTGTACCTATGTCACTGGACAACATCCCCCACTGTTCCCAAGGGCTAGGCGCCTGGGCTCTCCTCATTGACCATCTCCCTGACAGTAAGGGACTCTCCATCCTGAGACACTTGGACCAGGTTCTTGCTTCGTTCTGGTGAGGTGCTTTCTTCCTTCCCTAAATTGAAAGAGAAGTCAGGAAGCTGGCAGCACGGGCTGAGAGGAGCTCTGGGCTCTTTATCCTATGAGCCCTGCACTCCAGCAGGGCCTTCGGGCAGCAGGCACATCAGAGCCAGCCCCATGACTCCTCACATCTCCACAGACATTCCATTAATATTTTACAAGACAGCCCACCGCCAGTTAGATAGTGAGACAATTAATTTTTAAACGGTGACATTTATTGCAACACGAAGCCGTTACCTGGCTTGCTGTGGGCTATCTGGATAAATGTCAGTTAAAGATCTAATAATTTCTTACAATTTAACACCAGTGTAAAATTGTAATTAGTCATTATTTGCAAGTGGTAATTGAGGTTTTTATTTTGGCCATTCAAGACACTCCCACTTTCCCTGCCTTTCCAAAAAGCTAAGGACTACTCGACCACTCCTTCATGTACGATTAATTAATTTCCACTAGAGATTTCGATCTGCTCCCAAATAGGCCCAAGTGAGGACTGGAGATGGAAAACAGCCTATGATTAGTAGCAACAGCCAGGGAAACAAAACTAGGAAAGAGCAACAGCCTGTTAGAGTGAGAACCACTCCATCTAGAAGCTGAGAACTTGGGTTCAAATCCTCAAATGGGAGGCTTTTTACCCATGTGGCCTTTGACATTTGCTGACCCTCCCTAGACCTTCTGCAAAATAAAGGGACCTATCACGTAATGTCCAGTTTGAAACTCCAAGGTTTCCAGTTCAGAATTCCCAAATCTGTTTAATAGTCAGCCCTTCATCCAGGTAGTCTTCTCTGGTCACCTCCACAGAAATGACTTTTTCCTAAATGGATTTCATGCAGCACTGGGAGTCGCTTATAATAATAAAAAATGACATTTATGTAGGACTTTAAGGTTTACAAAGTGATATATACATATAAACATATATATAAATATATTATATAATATATATGCAATATATAATACACATGTGTATATACATTTAATACACATATATGCACGTGTACATATGTATATGAACATATATAATAAGCACAACATATATACCTATAAATATAATGTGCATATGTGTTTGTGTATACTTATGTGTACTCATTATTTATACAATGTACTTATATACATCTCTGTGTGCATAATACACACAATACATATATATCATATATATAATGTCATTTATCTTCATATCAACCTCATGTTTTTTATAGATGAAACCTGGAGGTGGCAGGTGACCATGGCCTTGAAGAATAGGTATAGTGAAGAATAGGTATAGGCAGAAATGGTGGAAGGAGATGGCTATCTCCAGAAGGATCCCATTAATGGTGTGTTTTGTAATTCCGTAGAATTCAAGAGACCTTTTTAAAAAGCAACTACTATGTGCAAGGTCCTGGGATGGGTATTATTAATAATTATAACACAAGGTTTTTGCTATCAAGGTGCTCACAGAAGGGAAATACATTTATGTATACCTATGTCTATATATACACAATATGCTTTTATATATATATATATATATATGTGCGTGTGTGTGTATATCTGTGTGTGCATAATACATGCAATATATGTGTATGAAAATTGTGAGACAATTTATAGTAGTATAAATATAATACACATATATAGATTCACATATAATTTCATTTATCATATTTTAATAGATGAAGAAACCAAGTTTCAGAAGTTAAGTGGCTTACCAATATTGAATAAATATTGATTAAGTACCTACTATGTGCCAGGCACAGTGGGCAAACAAAAGGAGACAGGAATGGGGAAAGAGAGTCAACACAGCTAGTAAGTATCTGAGCAGAATTCAAAAGTAAGTCTTTCTGATTCTAAGACCAACATTCTATTTTCAGAGGTCTCAGAGGATCAAACAAACACAGACTTTAAAGAGCTGGAAGGAAAAGAGCTGGAAGATTACCTGATCCAATCCTTTAATTTTACAGATAAGAAAACTGAGTCAGAGAAATTCACCAAATTACCCCAAATCATACAGGTTGAAAGTAGCAGCACCTGGATCTTAACTCAGAACCTCTGCCTTCAAATCTAAGGTATCATTCTATCTCAGCATTCTTATTATTTTTTTGTTGCTGTTTAGTCATTTTTCAGTCATGTCTGATGCTTCTTGATTACATTTTTCTTGGGGTTTCCTTGGCAAAGATATTGCGGCAGTTTGCCATTTCCTCCTCCAGCTCATTTTACAGATGAGGAAACTGAAGCAAACAGAGTTAAGTGACTTGTCCAAGATTACACAGCTACTAAGTGTCTGAGGCAGATTAGAACTTGGGAATTTGAGCTTTCTTCCCTCAAGATCCAGCACTCTGTCCGCCATGCCTTCTGGCTGCCCAGTCTTTATTACCTTCTACCTTGTATTATATCTTCCCCTTCTGTGAGCATCTTGACATCAAAAGCCTTGTATTATAATTATTATATGCCTCATAATACTCACCTTAGAACCTTGCACATGGTAATTGCTTTCTAAAAAAGGTCTGTTGAATCTACTGAATTACCATTGATGGGATCCTTCTGGAGACAGCCATCGCCTTCTCTCATTTCTGCCAAGTGAAACTACACCTATCCTTCAAGGCCACGTTCACCTACCACCTCAGTTTGCCTTCCATGTATACTAAAACTGAAAGGACCGTCTCCTTCTCCTGAGCTCCAAGAGCACTCTTTTTCTCTTTTAAATCGTTTAGCAAATCCAGCTTTGTATTTCAGTTGTGTAGCTGGTGTGTCCCTCTAGGTAGACTTTGAACCCTAGGAGATCAAGGAACATGCATCCTCTTTACAGTCTCCCCAACAAAGCCCTGCCTGTGGGAGGTGCTTGAGGACCCATTCACCGAGGAAGAAGACAAATCCAAAAACTGTCCAAGCTGGTTACCTCGGAAGAGCTTCAGGATTGGGGTGGTAGAGTGGATGGAGAGTGGTAAAAGCTCCAAAGCTCCCTCTCTTCCTCCAGGCAGCTGGCTTTGCCTGAGGCAGAAAGGAGTCAGTGCTTATCTGTTGGGATGTTGGATCACAGCCAGAGACTAGGAGGATGTTCAGTCAGACCCCATCACTGTCTTTCCCCAATATTCCTGGTTTACTGCAGGAGGTGACAGCAGGGGACTAGGGGGGCCAGGGATCTGCCCAGAAGCAGTCGGGCACAGCCAGCAGTGCTTTAGAGAAATGCCAGCAGGAGCCCAGGGGATTCCCTGGGCCCCCCCAAGGCCTGCTCTGGTTTCAGTCTTCATCTGCTCCTCTTCATCATGCACTCACATGTCTAATTAGAGTGGAGAGCAGATGGTGGAGATAGAGTTTGAAGAGATGCCCATTAACCACCACATCTCCTGCCCAGAGACTCAGCCTGCACGTGGCACCTCTTAGGGTACCCAAGAAAGCTCTTGTAGCCACTGAGAGCAGGCTTCCCTTAAGCTGTTCCCTCATAAATGCCACTTAAATCTACTGTATCCATGGTGTCCGTTCTAAAGCCAAAGGAAAGTCCCTTGTTGTGGGACAGAGCCCCAGGTGCTACTAAAGAGACCCATCTATCCCTTTGGCCAATCAGAAACTTTCCAGTGCACATATACAACAAATGCTACTCCCCAGCTCTCAGCCCAACCTAGCCCCCCAAAATAAAAAAGCATTGATGAGACATTTTCTAAGTACCCCTGTGCTGAGCACTGGAGGTATGAGAATAAAAAAAAAATAATCCCTGCCCTCTTGGAGCTTACAGTCTATGGGAAAGATAAAAGATGCATACAAAAGAATTCCAGACACACACTTATGTTGCAAAGTAATCTATTAAATGAGAGAGGCTTTAGATACTTTAGAAAAGGCAGGAGTAAAGCATTCAAAAACCTCATGTACTATTAACATGGATAAACCATTTCTATTCAAAACTGGACCTTGGAAATTAGAATCTAAAGCTAGCTGGCTGGGGAAGATTGTGTAACTAAGAATCTGGGGGAGATGAGGAAGACCAAGGTGGAAATGTCATCTCTCCATCCTTTCCCACTGTCCATTCTCAGCTGATTGGAATAATAGAATTCTCTTCCTTTTCTTCACTTGTTTGATGGGCAGTTCTCAGATCAAGGTTAGTTCACAGATAGAGAGCTGGGACTCCCCTGCAAGGGTTGCCAGGGAGAAAAGGGAAACCAGAACAGATAGGAAGATTGCTGGACAGATATTAAGAAGATTTTTCTAATGGAGGAGGTTGTGAGACATTAGAACAGGTTATAGGAGGGGTTAATAGTCATTTATAGATCTCTCAGTCTCTGTGTTTATTGCTTAAAGGGCTGTCTCCACTAGGGCAAACCCCAGGTGAGATTCTCCTCTTTGAGCTTAGCACATCTTAAATGCTTGCTAAATGTTTTAATTGGTTGATCTATTGATTGATTCCTCTGGGCCTTCGAATATTTGAGGGGTATCAATGCAACTCTCAACCTCTCTGTCTATTATTTCTCATTCTTGCTATCAAATTGGCCCATGTTTCTTTCTGGTTACAGAAGATAAGGTGTTTCACATCCTCCTCAGTTATGTCATCATTTATAGGGCAGTGAAGACTGGTGAGACCCACAATTCATCTCCATTCTTCCTAGAAGCATCTGGAATCTTGGTTCTTTAGGAAAATGGAAAATAGAAGGAAACTACAAATTTAAGCTTGATATCAGGAATAATAGGGTAATCTAAAAGTGAAATGAGCATTCTCTGGAAGTAGTGGAGTCTCTTCTTCAATGGACAACTTTAAGCAAAGATTGGATGGCCACTTGTCAGAGGCATGTTTGTTCAGGTCACAATTAAACTAGACAATCTCTGAGATTTGCATCAATTCTGAAATTGTGCAATTTTTTTATTCCATATACAATGTGAATCCCTTGGAGCAGGAACTAATTTTTTTGCCAATTTTTATATCCCCAAGCTATCTGGAATGTAGTAATTTCTTAATAAATGTTTATTGAATGACTCTTCCATTATTTGCAATCATATAATATCACAAAGAGAATATTGGTATAGAAAGATGAACTTCAGCAATAGCAAGCAAACAACTTGGGAATCATAGAAATTGCTGCAAATTTCCCCCAAAAGTGATTCAAGCTAATCTTATCTTAGCTCAGTTCTTGGCCCAGGTCATTGTTCATCTAACTAGCATCTGTCAAAGATGGATTTATGTGGCCTGGCTCCACAGCTAATCCCCCAGCTATATGTCACAGTCCAGCAAAAACATGTTTTTCATCCACTTTGTTTTCCCCATGTGGATGGCTAGACAGATCACATTCTCATCACTATGGTTTTCACCAAGGTGATTTCATAACATTCCTAGCCTCAATTGAATTAATATGATTCCACTTGCAAATGGAAATATTTAAAGGCCTTATCTTCAACAGGGAATCTTTCATTTGTTTGGACTCTGTACAAAATGGTGCCCCATTATGATTTTAAGAGTATATGAAAAGATATCTCATCTTCACATGGAAGAAAGTAAAATAAAAGTAAAAATGATATTGGACCAAAAATCAGGAGACATGACTGCCCCAACTTTCTGTTCAACCTTGCATATGATCCTTCTTTTCTCTAGGTCACAATTTTCTCACTGATAAAATACAAGGATTAAATAAGATGACCTCTAAAGGCCCTTCCAGCTGTGGTGCTTCTATATAGAATTTCCAATTCAAAAATTGCTTTATAATGTATGTAAACTTACACAAAGCAAAGTAGCAGAATCAGAAAAAGAAGATGTACAATGACCATAACCTATGTACACGACAAGAACAATAACAGCAATCCATCTAAACTTGGCCCTGAAGTTGAGTTAGGAAAATGCATCTGCTTTTCTTCTTTATAAAGGTCAAGGTGAGACTTATGGACATAGAACATAATATACATTTTATCTAAGTTTGTGTTGGTTTTACTAAACTACCTTTTTACCCCCCTCTTTTATTCTTCTTTAAAAAGGATGGTTCTCTGGTTGAAAGAGAGCTGCATAGTATTAGGGAGTAAAGGTGATATAAAAGCAAAATAAAAAGATATCATCAACAAAAATCACTTCATATCTTTTGTTTGTTTGATTCTCCCAACAGTCCTATGAAATGGGTAGTACAAGTATTTTATCCCTTTTACAACTTAGAAAACTGAGGCTCTAGAGATTAAGGGAGGTACTTACCCAAAGGATTATAGGATCATAAATGTGGAGCTTAAAGGAGTTTGAGCATGTTTAAACCCAGTCCAATCCATTTTACGGATGAGAAAACGGGCCTACAATGATTATGACTAGGAATAAAAAATGCTGGGCCTGGAGTCAGGAAGGACCCTGAAAAAGTCACTTAGCCTCTTTCCTGTAGTTTCTTCAACTGTAAATAAGGAAAATAATTGCACCTACCTCCCTCGGTTATATTGTGAGGATCAAATGAAATAATTTATATAAAGCTCTAGGTATAATGCCTACCACATAGTAGGTGTTTCATAAATGCTTGTTCCTAACAAGTGGCAAAGCTGGGATTCAAACCCAGGTGACTGGAAAGAAAGGTCCTGTTTGGGGCCTTGTGTCTGGCCCCAAGATTGCACAAGGCTTTGCAGACCAGGCCACTTAGCAGAAGCCACTTTCAATCATCATTGCAGAATCAATTGTGGGAAGTTCTGGGGGAGGGAGAGGAATTGGGGGGGAAACAAGGCAGGCATTGGGAGGGTGGCGGTAGAGAGTGCAGGGGTGATAAAGGGATAAAGGAACAGAGGCGAGTTCTAGCTCTGTAGTCCAATGCACTGTGGGCCCCGTGAATCCCCCCCCCCAACCGATCCCCACCCCTGCCCAGATCTGCCGCATTTTTCTATCCTGGCACGGATCAAACCTGCTCATTCCTGGAGAAGAACCTGGCCCACAAATTACAGTTGAAAAGCCCCCAGCGTTTGACATTTGAATGTGCTGGAGAGAAGGGTAAATGTTAAGTTTGCCGGTACCTCCATCACATTAGGGAGCAGCGTGGATTATTGGGAGTTTTAAGCTTAACAAAGAAGAGAGAGGAGAGGAAAAGGAGCTCCCCTGGGGCCAGCTCTGGGCAGCAGAGCTCAGCTGCTTAAATAGCCTTGCCACTAATGAGTCCAAGGATGCAGGTGCAATCACTGGCCCAGAAAACCCTCTGTAATGCCTAGGCCAGAGTGTGTGGATGACTCACTGCAGATCTGTCCCCACTGCTAGAGACATCCTTGGTCTAGATGGGGCAGGATGGTGGGGAGCTTGAGAACCTGAGAAGCTCTTAGTGGGATGGCTCCTGGCCCATTTCCAGGAGAGGGGGCTTCAGAATGAAGATGCAAATTATAAGAATCAGTTAAAAGAATTGGGGTGTTTTATTCTGGAGAATAGAATTATAGGGGCTCAGGATTCCCTTCTTTCCCATAGCCCCTTGGCCGGCAACATAAAGCTTGATAGGGCTAGAAAGTAAGAGATCTTAGAGAACAGCTGTCTCCTGTTTATGGATAAGGAAACAGACCAGGCGATGTGGGAGTGGTAGTCATAAAAATAGTAAGAAATAAGGTCAATATTTGAACCCAGGTCCCCAGCTCTAAATCTAGTATTCTTTCTATGAGATGAAATTGTCTTCTTAAATAGTTACTGTTTGGAGCTCTGCGGAGGGAGCTGCAAGGAAGGACTGGGTGTCTCTGGAGCTAGTTTTGCATGAGGGTAATGTGACATGTCTAAAAAGTTCTGCCACCGTGAAGGAGAGCCTGAAACAACAGCCTCTAGACATTTGGTCTTCAGGAAAGGCAGGGGGAGAGGAGAAAGCTATAGGCAATTAGATGGCATGTGACCACAGCTAAATGTCACAGCAGATAGAGTACTGGACCTGGAGTCAGGAATGTATTTTCAGGTGCTTGCTAACTGTGTGATCCTGAGCAAATCACTTAAACTCCTTCTGCTTCAATTTTCTCATCTATAAAAGGGTGATAATTATACTATCCCAGTCCAATACAAAGAAGCTTCCCAACCCCATACAGAGCTGAACCACAGCACACATGGATATATGAGGCTATTAAGTAAAAGGCTGACACAGGGAGATAGCAGAGGGCCTCCCTTCTCCCCTCACCCCCACATGCTGCTGCTATTTTCCCTTTTCTTTCTCCCTCTGCTTCTCCATAGGTCTGTCAAAGGCAATAAAGACTGAGAAAAAATTGAAGAGAACATAAGAAAGAAGAGATAAAATATCCCCTCTAGGGGTTCTAGCCCTCCTCTTGAGGAGGGAGCTTCAGGAAGGAGGTCCAACTTGTAAGGAATCAGTTAAAAGATTGGGATATTTAGCCTGGAGCAGATGATACATAGGGGGTACAGGATTACTGTCTTTACCTATCTAAAGGACTGTCTCCTGGAAGAAGGATTAGCTTTGTTCTGCTTGGCCCCAGAGGGCGGAACTAGGAACAATGAAGAAGTGACAGAAAGGTAGATCTTGACATGACTTAAGAGAAAACTTCATAACCGTTACAAGCGCTGAAATCAGAATGGATTATTGTTGGGATGGTTGTTGAAAGGATTGTTGGTTCAGGTAAGGACTTCTGAGGCTGATCAGAACCTTGAGATTCAGAATTTCTGGGATGCCTCTGGATCCTATTCCTAATCACCTGAATAATCCTCATCTCTGTCGCCCACTTTTGACTTATTCCTCTTCCACATTTGGACCATGTGAAGACTGCTTAGAGACCCACCTCTTCCCTTCTTATGTCTCCTAAATGTTCTAACCTAAATCCAGGAGGATGTGAAGTCTGAAGGGTTTTGCCTCACCAAGAGTTGCCCTGCACACAGATCCCCTGGGGCTTGGTGATCTCCCCATCCTATTCCAGGTGAAGGTGTCAGGGGCACACTGTGTCCCCTGCCTGCTGTCCCTCTCCCAGCCTTAGAGAGTATTGTCTTTATGCCCAGATATACTCGCTGAGGACCTTGGGAACTTCCAGAAGCATCTGGTTTGAGGGAGATCTGTGTCCAGGTGCCAATACAGCTGCAGCATCAGTATGGGAGAAGCTGAGGAAGAAAATGGCCAGGCAGCCCTAAGGCTGCTCAGACGCCTACCCTTCCAACTCTAGGGCAAGTGCCTGACAAGTTGGATGCCATATATTTCATTAACAAGGCACCACACCAGGCTCTGAGTATACAGAGACAACATGAAAAATAGTTCCTGTCCTCAAAGAGCTTACATTCTCTTGTCACGGAGATGTGCAGAATCCGAACAAAAGAAAAACTCCCTGTTAATGGTGATATAATTGGGTGGCACAGGGGATATAGTACCAAACTTGGAGTCACGAAGTCTTGGAGTGGGCAAATCACTTACCTATTCTCAGCCTCAGTTTCCTCTATAAAACAGGTATGATAATAGTAGGATTTCTTCACAGTGGTGAGAAAACAGTGAGGTAACATAAATGTAATGTTTGGTGAGCCTTCAAGTCATGTAGAAGTATTTTATTTAGATTATTGTGGTGAGGTAGTCTACATGTTCTTACAATTTCAGAGAAAATAAAAGTTGGAGTCTAGAAGATAATTTAAATAAAACATTTGTGCTTTTTGTAAATAAAATTTATTGATTTCTTTTGTTTTTAAATACTCTAACTACCCTTTCCGATCCATCTTCTTCTCCTTTCCATTCTCCTTCCCCTTACTAGAGAACCATGTTGTTGTTTTTTTAAAGAGAGAGGCAGATAGACAGACAGATAGATACAGAGAGACAGACAATGAGAAGAGAGATTTGGGAAAAAATAATCAATATATTTTTTTTAAATCTTACAACATATTCAGCATTCCAAATCCATAGGATCCCATCTCTGCAAAGGGATGGGGAAAAGAAGGACTTTATTTCTAACAGTTGCAATCAGGATGGGCTTAAAATTGAGTTCAGAAGGTGTGAGGGAGAAAGGAAGAGTTTTTAATCTATCTGTATACAGGTTGCTTTCCTCCAATAGAATGTACACAAGCTCCTTGAGGCCAGGAGCTGTTTGCCACCCCAGCACTTAACACAGTCCCCAGCATACATCAAGTATTTAATAAATGCTTTTTGCAGAATTGATTGTCCAAAGCTGATCAGAAGCTCCACATGCAAAGTCTTTATCATTGTGTACAGAGGGAGAGTGTACTGAGATTGATGAGGGCAGATGTGTATATAGTAGGGGGACGCCAAGAAAAGAGAGACAGAGATAATCAGAGAGAAAGGCTCAGAGACAGAGAGAGAGAAACAGAGAGACAGAGATAGAGAGACAGAGAAACAGAAATAGAAACTATGAGAGACATGTCAAACATTCTCTTCCTTTATCTCCCTTAATAGCAAGAACAATAATAATGGGTCCTTTTATATTTGCTTAAAGGTTGCACGAGTTCTTATGGCTCACCCTCTCAGAGATATAGGAAGCCCAGCCAAAGGTGGAGCAATCAGAGCAGGAGTCATGGAGGAGGCAGCTTCTAGAATTAGAACCTGGCAGTTGGAGAGCTCAGCTGGGCTTGGGGGAAAAGGGAGAAAGGAAAAGGAAGGAGCAAAGCATCCAGGTAAAAGCAAACAAGGGGTGTCTCTTTTATCAGTAAAGCCAGCTCCTCCCCCTTATGACCTTTAAGTGTTTTACTCTGTGTCAGGTTGTTGCCTAGACAATGAAAGAAAAGATATAAAATGGATCTTTGCCCATGAAGATGGAGAACCTGCTATGACAGATACCTCGCCAAGCTGCTGAGAATCCATCCCGCATCCATGGAACTCCATGGGGCAAAGGACTGTGAGTTTCCCCCTCAGTCAGGGGCTCCTTGAAAGGCTACTTCCCTCTCCCAGACCAGGGATTCCCCGAGGAGCCAAGCCTCCCACATCCAATTAGGTACTTCCTGGGAGCCTGAGGGATTTTGAGGGAGCAGTCATTCTCTCTGGCAGCATCTCCCCAGATCAAGTCCACCTCATTCCTTTCTCCTTTCCCCTTCCTTCCAGGACCCAAAAAAATTCTCATTGTAGCAGCAATTGAGCATAGAATTTGACTCAATCGGACCCTTCAGCAAGACATCCTAGGAGCTGACTGATATGTCAGGTTTTCATGACAAGAGGCCTTCACCCCCTCCAGAGAAGAGCCCAGAGCAAAGGAGTTCCATGATTTCTAATATCTTCAAGACTAGGCTCTCAGAGGCCTGGGCTTCCCCCCCCCCACTCCATCAGGAATGGCTGATCATCCTCCCACTGTCTACAACTCCCCATTGTGGGGGGAGAGTAAATTAGGGTGACCTCATTAAGGAACCTATACCTCCCCTTTCCCTGTGTACTTAATTGAAACAAATGTACTTATTTCAATCTACATATCTTCCAAATTTCTAATGGCTTCTGTAATTCATGTCAATCTTTTATCGCTTGAAAAACAATCAGGTTGCCTCCTTGTCTGCCTCTGTTTTGCCTGCTCCTGGGTAATTTGTAAGGGCCCTTTAAATGGGCGGACACAGTGCATCGGGATTGAGGCCCAGAAGTAATTTCTGTGGATATTAGGACTGCCCTTGGGCGGGATCCTGGCCATATTGAGATAGTTTTGTAATGGGTGACTCTCTCGCTGATTGGCTGTGTGTGTGACCTCACAGGCCCTATATAAGCCCACTGCAGGCAGCAACCGCCCTCTTTAACCTCCTGCTGTTCACCCTGGCTCCTAGCCTGGGTGGCCAAGCCAAGATGGGTAGCCGAAAGAGGTAAGGGTTTTGGTAGTGAACACATGGGTCTTCTGACCAGGTGTTCACCAGGGAACCAACAAGTCAGGGCATCAGTTAGGGCATTATGTGAGTAGGTATAATAAAGGCTTTTCAGATTACACGTGGTTGTTCTTGAGTGCGCTACCGGTTACTAAGCTATAGATTCAAGAGATTGTGGCCAGAGACCTTAGAAGGCCTCAGAGGAGGCGAGCCGGGTAGAGCTCACACTGCAAAGGACAGTGGTCAAAGGTACTCTGGTGGGTCTAAGACAGACTAGTAATTGTAACTGCCAGGAGAGCACGTTACAGTAATTTAGCTCCTGAACCATCCACTTCTGTACGTGTTCATTAACTTCCACCACTTAGCTGTTTGGGCAGCTGTGCTATTTAATGGAGCTGAAAGGAGAGAGAGAGATGCATACAAAGAAAAAAGGAGGGAGAGAGAGAGGAGGCACCTCTTTGCTAAATGTCCCTCTCCTTGGTCTTAGGACCAGGAAGTCTCACAGAATGGAAGGTTCAGAGCCTTAGAAAGCAGAAAATCTGAGTTTGGAGGGACCTTAGAATAGAGAATTTCAGATTTGGAAAAGGGAGCCCTAGAACTTAAACTCAGAGGTAAGAGAGACCATAGAACACAGAACATAGAATATCAAAAAGAGAAGTAAACAAGGAGTGTGGGACCGTAGAAAGTATGGCTTTGAAATCAAGGTATCTAAATTCAAAGGCTGCCTCTTTTCAATACAGTATCACACCCCTTAATCCTCCCTGGACCTCAGTTTCCTATAAATGAGGGGGATGGGACTAGATAGTCTCTAAAGACTCTTCTAGCTCTAGAGCTAGATCTAAGAGCCTTGCAGGCAAGCCTTCAGAACTAGGAAAGCAGATGGGTGAAAGTTAGAAGAAGGAGGAGAGGTTTCCCTGCTCCCTGCTCCCTCATTTTGATTCCAATATCAATAAGGCTGACCAAAAAACTGACCTGGAAAGCAGAAGCCCTGAGTTCAATGGTAGCAAACTGTGTAATCTTGAGCAAGTCTATTTCCTTTAGAGAGACATGGTTTTCTCTTCACAAGATGGACCTGCAATGGCTTCCTTGCCAAGGCTATTATGGTAAAGACCAAATGTGTTAACAATTGTGGAAGCCAAAGCATTAGGCAAATGTAAGGGATGCTGATATCCAGAAAGAGCAGGTCCCTTATCCTTATCATTGAGCCCTTATTACTTCCTCTTTTCAATGGAGGAGAGGAGCTAGTTCAGACATTATAGTTGGCATAGGGACAAGGGTTAAGGGGCTAACTTGCCTCGCTATTCCAAGCCATGGAACAAACACAATTGTCTCTTTCTGTCCCAGATTGTGTTACCCAAGTCCACTTCTCCTTAGCAATTTCCCTCAATTAGAGTAACCATGTCTCAACCCTATGCCACCCCCAGGAATCACACAGAGAAAAGAGACCTTAGGATTTAAAACCTTAAAATGTAGCTTTTCTCCCCATTGCCCTCCTGCCAGATCCCCCAGATCCCCTCATCTCTTCCTGTCTCCTCCCAGCGGCTGACACACCCTCCCTGCTAGAGCTGCCAGGGCTGCCTTCACACCCTTCCTGGGAAGCAGCTGTCAGATTCTTTTAAAAGCTTCTGGTCGTTCGGGGAGGGGGGGAGGGGGGAGACAAAAGATGGGGAAGAGAGATAAAGAGAAAAGATAGCTAGGAGAAATAGAAAGGAGAAGGAGGAGAAGAAAATCTGTTCCTGATTTTCATCAGGAATATTGAAAGGAATGGAAGTATCCTCTAGACAATCTGAGAACCACTATGGCCTCAGAATCTTTGTAGAGCTCTACCCCAGTCCTGAAAGAAATTGGCTTAGGAAAGTTCCTTTGGTAGTGTCTGGAGGCTCCAAGAGGAAGAGAAAATCATGAAGCAGAGTCCACAACCCTGCTTTCCCTCCCTGAGAATGAACAGGCCAGGATCTATACCTCCCACAGAATACTGGAGCTGGAAAGGAGAGAAAGTCTTAGTATACAGTGTCACATCTGGGAGGGCGCTTAGAACCCAGGATGTCAGAGCTGGGAGGGCCCTTAGAACCCAGGAGGTCAGAGCTGGGAGGGCCCTTAGAACCCGGGATGTCACAGCTGGGAGGGCCCTTAGAACTCAGGATGTCAGAGCTGGGAGGGCCCTTAGAACACAGGATGTCAGAGCTGAGAAGAGTCCTTAGAGCACAGGATGTCAGACCTGAGAGGAGCTTTAAAACATAGAATGTTCTCCTTAGGAAGGGGAAATGACATCCCAGTGAACTAGTTAGTATTTCTCATGGACCCAAAAGGCTGGAGTTTCTTCCCTCTAGATCCTGCAGCATAAGCTCTGATGACAGGTGAGCTATAGTTCCTTCTCCTACTCTCCTCCTCACTAAATCCCCTCCACCTCAGTGATATGAGCTAGATTTGGGCTAACATCTAGGGCCTCTCCAAAACATGGGAGCAGAGAGGTACTAAATCAATGTGGGGGGAGAGAGAGAGAGAGAGAGAGAGAGAGAGAGAGAGAGAGAGAGAGAGAGAGAGAGAGAGAGAGCGCAAAAAAAGAGAGACAAAGAGAAAGAAGCAGACAGAAATGCTTTTTAAATTTTTTTCTTGCTTTTTTCAACATGGCTAATGTGGAAATATGTTTTGCATGATTTCACATGTATAATTGATATTATATTGCTTTCCTTCTCAGTGGATAAGGGAGGGGCTGGAGGGACAGGGAAATTGGAACTCAAATGATTTTTTAAATGAACGTTAAAAATAAATATATAATTGAAAACAATGTAAAGTGGATGAACCTGGCTCAGAATGATGCTAGAGGTTCCCCCAGGTCAAAGAGGGGACCCTTTTCTTAAATGTCCTTTATCAATGTGAGGTTATTTCTTGCCACAAATCAAATGAATGGAAATGTGACTCAGTATCATCAATTCCATTCTCTCCAGGTGGGACTAGACTTTCTCTCATCAGCTCTATGACTGATGGAAGAAAGCAGGCCAGACAGTTGCTTTAAGCATATTGAGGTTGTGTGGACTAATGTTAATAACCCCCCAAATAGCAGGTTTGAGGCAAAGTCATCACTTTGACTGAACCTGTCTAGGGTGAGGAGTCTCATGTGGCTCATTCACTAGTTTCAATCCCATCATCACTCCCCCACCTAACATTGTATAGATGGTACATGAGCCCATGGGCTTGCCACAACTTTGGTGCTTTGAACCAAAGGCTGGTTGGAATAGAATAAAAAGATCGGGGATTGCCTTATGAGGTGACAGATCCCAGCATTCATGTATAGAGGCTGGAGGCATTTGGATGGGGCTGACCTATCTTACCTATAGCATGAAGGCTTGCAAATCTGATCCAGGTCTACAAAGTTCAATAGAACTGTTGACTCAAATTATTGGAAATAATCTCCTAACAAGCCTTACTGCCTCCACTATCTTCCCCTGAAATCCATTTAAACTAGGGATTGTTCCCTCTAACTCTCTAATTCTCTCTATATAGAAAGTGTAAGCTCTTTGAGGTCATGATTAGTTTTCATCTGTTCATAGTTTTCATTTAAAGTTTGAATATACCATTTTATTTAATCCTGAGAGGTATGTACAATGATAATTCCCATTTTACAGATGGGGAAATTGAGGGTGAAAGAGGTGAAATGACTTACCCAGCTCATTCAGCTAGTTAGTATCTGAGACTGAATTTGAACTCCTCTCTGACTCCAGGTCCAGCATTCTATCGATTGAACCATTTAGCTGCCTCTTCCATTCAAACTACAGTACTCTCTGCTCCTTCCCCCACTATAACTTCCACACACAAAAACAGTTACCAGATACTTTTCTTCCCCAAGCTTATTCTCATACTGTTCTCTATGTTTGGGGTGCCCTCCCACTCCTTATGCACTTGCTGTATGCCTTGTGTGGTTGGTCATTTTTCAATTATGTCCAACTCTTCTAGGCCCCATTTCAGGGTTTTCTTGGCAAAGATACCACAACAGTTTGCCATTTCTTTCTACAGCTCATTTTATAAATGAGGAAACTGAGGTTAATCCAGGGTCACACAGCTAATTAAGTCTTTGAGGCTGAATCTGAACCATGACCAATAGAAATACCAATTTCTCCAGGAATTGGAAAGGAAAAGAAACTCTCCCCAAAACTAGTCCATGCCCTTTCCCACCCATAACTCACATAACTTGTTTTCATGCTCTGACATATTATATATATAATATTGTCTATTATAATTATCTCTGCATGTCTTATTCTCTACTAGATCATAAGCTCAATGAGGATAGACAACTTGTCTAAATTTTGTGTCTCCTCTAGCTCTCTGTACACAGTAGGTACTTACTAAATGTCTATTGAGATCCATTAAAATTGTTTCTGAGAAACTCAGACCCACCACTGCCCCCCTACGGCAATAGGTCCATGCAAAGTATTAAATCCCAGTTTATTGGCTGCTATGAAGGCAACCCCGGTGCTGAACTGACCACTAACATAGAGACTTAGCCCTAGCTAGGGGCCTAAGGGTTCACACTCCCCATTGCTCCTTTCCCCCTCCCCAGCTCCCTCAATACCACTGACTTTTGTTAGAGGAGGATAATCACCTGCCCACTTGTTCCCAGAGTCAGCCACAGACATCGTAAATTCTTGGCTGAGAGAGGAAGCTCCTGCCAGGAAGACAAGTCGGAGCGTAAAATATGGTCTCGTTAGGACATCGGCTGGTACCGTGCAAGAGGGAAGGGAGGGGGCAGTCACATGGGAAAGGCTGCTTGGGGACAGAGCCATGAGTGGATTTGGAGAAGGTCAGTCTAATTACATCATCACAGCAAGTCAAAGCTGGAAGAGACCTAACTCAACGCATTGTTTTACAGAACAACAAATCGAGGGCCTGAAATGAGGAATAATGCATCCAAGGTCACCCACATGGTACTTAGGGCATCATCACATCCTCTCTCCCTTCTTAGAGAACCCTGACTATCACTGAACCTTTTCTCAATGAAGAAAGGTCCCTTTTATGAAGGAAGGAATGAAGCACTTATTAAGTACCTACTGAGTGCTCAGCATTTTACAAATAAGATTTCATTTGATCTTCAAAACACTTCTATAAAATAGGGACTAATATTATCCCCATTTTACAGTTGAGGAAACTAAAGCAAGTTTCTGAACTTGAATTGAAGGGTCACACAGCTAGTAAGTATCTGAGACTACATTTGAACTCAGGTTTTTCTGACTCCGGGAGAGCAACTTATCCACTTTATTATCTACTTGCTGTAAATGTTTTTATGAAGGTCAATTTTTCTCTAGGTCCGGACAAAGGGATAAAAACAACATATATAGTCTTAGTTGTCCTTTACTGGATGACATTGGGTTACAAGGCTTCTTGAGTTCTTATGTTTGTTTTTTATAATTTGTATAATTATATAGATTATTATATATTATATATAATCAATTTAATGTATATTATGTAATTATATAATGTTAGTTGTGCCTTACTGGATGGCACTGGGTTACAGGGCTTCTTAAGTTCTTATGTCTGCTTTTTATAATTTGTATAATTATATAGATTATTATATATTATATGTATAATCAATATAATATATATTATATAATTATATATATATATATATATTTTTTAATTTCTGCTTCCTATATGGCCATCAGCCACCATTTTACAAGGCTATCTCTGGTCTGTGTCTGATTCTTTCCTTTCCTGTGGACTGAGACCCCCAATCCCCAACACACACACACACACACACACACTCTTCCCCCCCAAGCTTATTATAATTGTTTGTAAAGTAAAAGTTCAAGTATATCACACCCCCCCTTTCAATCCCACCTCCAGAACTTGTAGCACAAGAGCTTAGTGATGTTTATCTCAGCTTCACAGATGCCTTTTGCACTTACTCTGCTGACAGGTCTGCCTATAAATTGTCACAAGTAACTGCCCAAGGGCAGAGAAATCGTGAAAAACAATAAAGTTCATTTTATGACATTTGAGTTCAAAATCACTGAGGACAAAAACAATTAAGTTACTGAAAAACTGTTATAGAGCCAATAGACACTGAATTAAAAACAATGAAATCAATTTTAAACTTTCATTGTGTTAAAAGGGAGAGCTGACAGAAACTGTTCTAGCAACTTAATCATTTAAAAGCCCAGTAAAGAAGGTTGTTTTTTTTAAATCCATTATTTCTTAAGCTTCAAATCAAAATTTTCCTTGATGAAGTCCCCAAATATGGAGCATTTATCCCCAAGTCCAGAGATCTATCTTTCATCCCATTTTCAGATACTTGGTTGTCATCCCCTGATAAGTAAGTATCTCTGATCTAGTTGGATACATATCACTTCCACACCCATCCCAGATAATCAGACTCCTTATCCTAGTAATATCTCCCTCATTCTGAGAATCTGAAACACCCCCTCTTCCCCTCACAAATCAAAAGACAAGAGGCAAGACCCAGATGGAGAAAGGGAAGAGGCCAAAAGTGGATTAAATAATTTAAATTCAATTGCTTCTGAAAGGCTTTCTCCAGGCAACAAGTGAGGGCAATTATGAAATATGTTAGGATTTCGACAATCTGACAAAAGACAGCCCCATTAAGCTTTATTAAGTGCCTACTGTGTGTTAGGCAACAGATAACCAAGAAGAGGTAAAAAAAAATTAATTCCTTCACTCCCACCCCCATCAAAAAGTTAGCAATGATGACCTGAGTTCTAAATTCTAGCAAATATAAGAGATGAGATTTCAAATAACCTGCCGAATAAGTTTGCATTTGTTTCTACCAGTGCCAGTTGTTTTCTCTATTTATGTAATAATAATAATAACTAATAAATACTAATATTAATATAGTGCTTTAAGGTTTGTACATGACTGGAAAATGGAACAATATTAATGTTTGCAAGGCATTTGACAGTTATCTCATTTTATCCTCACAGCCACTCTGGCAGATAAGATGATATTATTATCCCCATTTTATTGATGTGAAAACTAAGGCAGACAATAGTGAAATTACTTGCCCAGAATTATATTATAGCTACTAAAGTTCCATTCAAACTCACATCTTTCTGATCTTAGGTCCATAATGATGCTGATGATACTTAGCTAGCATTTATATAAAACTTTACCATTTGCTAAACATTTTATATATGTTAACTCATTTGATCCTCACAATTATGCTATTAGATAGGTGTTATTATTGTTCCCCTTTTTACAAACAAGAAAACTGAGGCACAGAGAATCTAAATGACTTGCCCAGAGTCATTCAATAAATACAACTCTTAAAGACTGGATTCAAAGTAAAGTCTTCCTGACTCCAGATCTAAAACTCTAACCATGGAGCCACCCAGCTATCCTCAATGGTTATAATTTAAGTTTAATACTTTTTATTCTTATGATGATAATCATGTATTTTATATAATACTTTAAGTTTGGTAAGTAAAAAGAAGTTTCTGTATTCTCAAGGAGAATGAAATGTTCTTTGAAGGAATAGAAGAAGCATTTTAAGGACAAAACAAAGAGGTAGTTGGATATAATGGGCTCAGTATTGGATATGTATTTAGAAGTTCTAGGTTCTCCTACATCCTACCTATGTGACCTTGAGAGAATCATTTTATCTGTTTGTAAAAGGAAGGTATTGTACTATATGGTGTCTAAGAATCCCACCAAAATAATATGATCCTATTAGAGGAAAAAGATCTCTTAAAGGAAAATTTCAAAGAGAATCTTAACTGTGTGGGAAGTTAGAGGATGGAAAAATATGACAAAGTCAGTCAATGAATATTTATCAAGCACTTATTTTGCACCAGGCACAGTGCTAAATACCCGGGATATAAAAAAAGTAAAAGACAGTCTCTGACCTCAAGAAGCTCACAGTCTAATGAGGGAAACAAAATACAAACAACTTACATGCAAAATATGAACACATAAATTTTAAATATTCACCAGTGGGAAGGTACTAGAATAGAAGATCACAAAAAGATTTCCTGTAGACAGTGGGGTTTTAGGTGAGATTTGAAGAAAGCTGAGAAAACAGATGAGGGAGGAACCATCTAAGCATAGGGGACACTGACATGGAAAGCTAGAAGGATCACTGAACATTTGGAGAACATTTGGAGCTATGTGATAGGGATGGGAGGCTCAGGTCATAAGTGGTGGAGATGAATCCTCTGAGAAAGAACTTTCACCTGTTCATAGAACAGTGACAAAGATACATAGGATCCAGCAGGATAAAGACCACTGAGATCAGGTGGGAGGAAAAAGAACAAGTAATGGTCAAGAGATTTAGGATTGGAAGGGAACCTAGGGATAATCTAACCCAATGGCCTCATTTGACCAGTGGGGGAACTAAAACCCAGAGAGGACATAGAAAATAAAAACATACATGCTTATTGCCTTCCTCTTCCCTTCCACTCTCAACACTGAAATAAAGAAAATCCCACCAACATTAAGTACTCAATCTTGCCAATATCTCAGGTACAATCTGTACAGGTACAGTCTGGTATAGGTACAGTCTGGTACCCTGAAGCACTTAGACTAGTGTTCCCAAATCCTCAGACATTGGCAGCCCTATTCAATGATTTTCAAGAAGATACTTAGATTCTGTGGTATTCAAAGTATCTCTCAAAGTATCCAAGTTTCTCCTCTGCCTCCAGATACTTTTAGATACAAGTTGATTACCCTTATCCCTCATATTCAGGCTAGAGGATGTCAGATCTAAATTCAGAGATACCCAGATCTTCCCATACATACATACTCATTTTAGAATTGTCTCCAATAAAGCAGTCTCAAGAGAAATACCTCTGTCGAGGACAGAATCTCAGTTTTCTCTCCTTCTCAGGGGAAAAGCAATACTGAACAGATCTTTAGGAGAGGATAGCCTGTCAGGGAAAGGAGGACTCTTCTAACTCTCTAAAGGCTCAGATGTTAATTTTGTGCCATTTACTATATAGGCAGGGCTTGTGGTAACCCTTGGGAAAGTGTCACATACTTAAGTTCTCTGGGAAGAAGAGAAAAAAAGGGACTGATTAGCTAGGGAAGGAAAGGTTCCTAATGTATTTGTGTCAGAAGAAATCAAAAGAGTTACAAGTACAAAAGAAGAGTACAAAATGATGAAGAATTACAAGAAGAATGGTGGATAATTACAAAGAAATGGGGATCTCTTGGTTTATAAAGTCTAGAAGCAACTGGTGGTACAGTGGGAAAAGGATTTAATCAGGAGTCAGGATGATTTGAGTTCAAATCTAGACTCAATCACTTTCACTTTGTGATCCTGGGCAAGTCATTTAACCTTGTTTCCTCCGGTTTACTCAACTGCATCTACTTTCCAGAGTTTTTGTGAGGATCAAATAAGATAACTGAAAAAAAGCACTTGACACAGTATCTGGCTTTGCAAATGTATATTCCCTTCCTCTTATAAAGTGCTTCCTCATAACAACCCAACAAATTAGGACAAAACTTTGTAGACCAGGGAACTGAGGATCAAAGAAGAAATTACTAGCCCAGATTCACACAATAAGTTAGTGGTAGATACAGAATCTCCTGATACCCAAATTCAGTACTCTGGAATTTCAAAGGGAATGCCAGTGAAGGTCATGTACTTCAGATACAAGGAAAAGCATAAATGCTATCATGGAGGCCAAAAAGTCTAGCACTTTAGTCTGAAATATAGGGTATGTGGAGAGCTATAGTGGTGGATCAAATTGGAAAGATTGATATCTATTTGGAAATGGCAGGCTAAGGACTTTGTAGGTATTAGGGAGCCATTGGAAGTTTTTGAGCAGATGAGTAATTCAAAGTTGGGTTGTCTTTTGGTCAGTATGTATTTGCTTTATTGAGAGTTGTAGAAAATTAAGTGATTCTTCAAAATTCCTTGCAGCTATAATTTTAATTTTCATAAATCACACAGGTCTACCTTCGTTCTGACATATAGATGCATGTGAACATATACACAAAAATCATATGCATATATGTATATACATATATATGCATTTATATATTTACAATATATATATATCTACACGCATATAGCTATGCACATTGTGTATATATACAACACATTTAATTATATGTGTTTGTAGATGGGTTAAATGTATAACAATGTGTTTGTGTGTATACACATGCATGTTGTTTTGTTGTACAAATGTGTTATATATATACATATATGTACATATATATATATGTAATGATATATGCATGCTTATGGAGGTGTATATTCATATGCACCTGTAATCAGACTGAATGCAAAGGCCAGGTCGCTGTAGTAAATGAAAATTAGAATTACAGCTAAAAGGAACTCTGAAAAAATCACTTAATTTTCTACCACTCTCATTCTACAGCCTAGAGACAAGAAAGAGCTTGTTCAAGGTTGTTTAGTACTGACTTAAAGACCAGTGAAATTTCTACTACCCCATTCCCTCCATATGGCACCAAAAAGTGTCTCAATCAGAGCCAGGTAAAGTTGTAAAGAGGAGACCAACGGGTGTCTTTGTATGTGAATAATACAATTCAACCTCAGTCACTCCTCAGAGCTTGCATGTTATATGCATTCTCCAAAGTCCTTTTGGGCAAGAGAAGGGCTGGGCAAAAATGAGGATGACTCAGTGCAAGCCTGTCCCACTGTCAAACACATAACAGATAGTACAGGTCATGCTACTGGTTAACCAGTCACGGTATCTTATATTTGACTCACATAACCTCAGAACTAGAAGTTCCTTCAGAGACTACCTAGTCCAACCCCTTTGTTTTATAGGGGAGAGAAAGGAAGCCTAGAGCATGGAAGAGATTTCCACAAGTGATTTAATAGGAGATAGACCTGAATCCAGTCTCCCTGATTCCTTGTTCTTGTATGATGATGGTGAAGATGATGGCATAGTGGAAAGAGTACTAGAAGGAGGATGTAGGAATGGGTTCTAGCCCATTATCTAGCCCTTTATCTTCAGTTTGCTGTGAGTTCTTGGAAGATCCTTTCTATTCTCTAATTTCAGTTTCTCAATATGTAAAACACAAGGGTTAATCTAAATGTCCTCTAAAGACCCTTCCTCTCCTATATTCTAAAGGTTTGTATTATAACATAAGGAACAAGGAAGCTTTATTCTCGTACACACTGTGCCATGGTTTCCCCGGCATACAAACTGCCCCTGCTTTCTACTGTCTTTTCTTTTACAGTGCATTCCAAACCAACTGATCTGTATACAATCTGTATACAATCTTTCATTTCCAACCTTTGCACGAGTAAGCATCCCATGTCTGGAACAGATTCCTTGTCTTCCTCCAAAACACAGCTCAGCAGCCACCTCCTACAAGGTCCTTTCCTGATTCCTCCCCTTCTTCCCCAGTACACTGAGTTAAAATCTGACCTCAGATACATACTAGCTACATGACCTAGGCCAAGTCATTTGTCTGCCTCAGTTTACTATAAAATAGAGATAATAATTGCAAACTAGCTATATGAGCCTAGCCAAGTAAATTAACTTTTCTGCCTCAGTTTCTTCAATAGTAAAGTGCGGATAATAATGGAGCATACCTCATGGGGTTGTCCTGAGGCACAAACTAAATAATATTTGTGAAGGATTTAGCACAATGCTTGGCACAAAGTAGATGCTTATTTCCTTCCTATTTTCTTCTGCTCCAGTATAAAAATGTAGAGAATCCCACCTACATTAAGTACCCAATACTTATCAATATCCATAATATAGTATCATATCCTTAGATATCATGACATCAATGTCCATGTCCATCTATGTCCATCCCCGACCCAAGGAGAACATGAGCTTCTTGAGGACAGAGATTTCTATTTTTGTCCTTATGTACCCTAAGCCTAGTATAGCACTTGATACCCACAATGTTAATTTTTTATTAATTTTATATGTCCATCCCTTAACATAGTTCCTTTTACATAGCAGTTCCCTAATAACCTTTTGTTGAATTGAAACCTGTGCCCCTTCTTCCCCCCCAAAAATATTTTTGATCAAAGAAGAGAAACCAGAACTTCTCAGACATTCAGCCTAACAGAGCCCTCCTGGACTGAGTCCTGAGAACTGGTCCTGGTTCCCTGTCCAGGTAAACCCTCTCCAGCCTAAGAGAAGAACCAACTCAAGCCCAAACGAGTTCCCACCAGAGCTAGCTTCAGGTCTGGCCAGGAGCCAAGATGGATATTGTGAGCATTGTAACAGTTCTTTGGGGACTCCTGCATAATGAAGTTTTCCCATCTTCACTGGGGCTAATTTGCACTTTGCTAATTATTATGCAATTTGGCAGCAAAGATCTTGTTTTCTCATCATTCCCGACATCAGCTCCCAGCAGGATACTAAGTGGCAGCAATGTTACCTCCATTCATCTTGTCTCATTTCTCCCTCAAGGCCTGCTGCCAGTGTCAGAGGGGGCTTTGTAAGGGAGGAGGCCAAAGCTTGCCCTGGACGTCTGTGATCTCTGCCTAGTCTCATGGGTGTGATTTTTAGGCACTCCAATGTCTATGAAAGAAAATGAAGGGCATACGTGGGCAGCTCTCAGATTCCTCAACCACAGAATTGGGGTTCCAGCTTGAGGACCCTGTCATCCCTCCATCACCTCCTTCAAAATGCATGTCATTGCCTCGGAACTAGAGGCAACTCCAAAGGGAAACCAGTCTACCCTCATCTTGGTGCCAGAATTCCCTGAAACATATCTCTAACAAGGGTCACCTCTCAAAGACTTGTAGTGACCAGGAGATTCCCAGATCCCAGGAAGCCTCTTCTATTATAGATGTCTTGAATTGTTAGGAAGTCAAAAGTTGGGCTGGCATCTGCTTCCCTGTAACTTTCACCAGCTGCGTCCTATCCGTCCTCTGAGGGCAAGCAGAATAAGTATAGTCCCTCTTTCCCTCTTGACAGCCTTTTAGACTTTTCAAGCCAGTAATCAAATCTGCCCTAAATTTTCTCATCAACCTCAGACTATATAGGGGCTAGCAATTATTGACCAGTTTTAGGGTTCTCTTTATAATTCATAAAAATCAATCATGGTTCTTCCCTATAGCATCTCTGAGCGTCCCTAGTAGGTCCCAAGTCTTTCTTGTCTAGGTCAAGCTCCTTGGGTCTCAAAGTGGCAGACCTCCTCTGGTCCTGAGCTGTATCCTTTCTTCATCTCAACTCCATCCAGAGGTTCTCCTTTCCTTGTGACCTAGTGTTCTTGAACTAGGATCCTTGAACTAGTCTGGCTGTTTCCTGTCAATGACTCTCTCTTCAAGAGTCCTTACATACTTCTTTCTTCAATTTTCCATCCCTAGATCCTCCATACTGTATGGAATATGAGTGTTAGAAAGGACCAGAGGGAACTTAGAGATCATTCAGTCCAAACTCATTTTACAGATTAAAAAAAACTGAGGCACAGAGAGAGAAAGTGATATATTACACAGAGAAGATCTGGCTCACAATCCAAGTCTTCTTTTCCTGGATTTCATTTTGCATGGAAATCTTTTTTTTCCTCTAAGAGTATCAGCTCCAGTGTCAACTACTACTGAAGTCCCTTCCTGATTCTTTTTGTGGTAACATAGATACTGGTACATGCTTGTTGATTGTTTTTACTCTTGATATTTCTACTGCCCTTCACTGAACTTCTTTCTTTTTTAAATTAACAATAGGTATTCTATATTTATTAAGCACCTCTTAAATGCTATACTGGGTCCTAGAGTCTCCTCTAGGCAGTCTCCTGTGCCCTTATGGAGTTCAGAGTCAAAATAAAAACAGAAATAACTTAATACATAATTCAGCATGATATATGTCATGGAATAGTATACAAAGAAGAGGTATGTGACTTCTGGGAGGAAAAGTCATTACCAATGAAGGGAAATAATGGAAGGCTTCCAGGTGGAGGAGGCAGCAATGAGTGGATCATTGAAGGTGAATAGATGAAAATCAAGAGGGAGGCTATTTACAAAATCTTTGGAGTGGAAGGAATCCCAGACATAATTTAGTCCAACCCCTCCCTGAATCATAAATCTTTTCTGCAACAATCCAGACAAGTGATCATCCACCCTCTATTAACAAGGAGATAGAGAACTGCCCTTGATTAATTCATGTCAACTGGCCCAGGTGAACGAGATTGTCAGGCCTGAAAGAATTGGCAGATGCAATTACTGAGGCACTGTCAGTGATAATTGAAAGATCATGGAAAACAAGACAGCTACCCAAAATTGTTGTTCAATCATTTTTGATTCTTCATGAATCTATGTGGTATTTTCTTGGTAAAGATATTAAAGTGGTTTACCATTTTTTCTCTCATTTATTTTACAGATGAGGAAACTGAGGCAAAGAGGGTTAAATGACTTAGTCAGGATCATATAACTAGTAGGTATCTAAAATCAGAAATGAATTCATGAAAATGAGTCTTCCTGTCACCAAACTCAGCATTCTATCCACTATGTCTCCTACCTACTCAACAAAAAAATTGGAGGACAAAAGTCCTTTGTCCTTGTCTTTTTACAAAAGCTAAGAGAACACGAGTTTGCAAACTACAGACCAGTGAATTAGATTTTGACTTCTGAGAAAGTGCCTGAATGGAATATTAAAGGATTGATTGCTGAATTTCTATCTAAAAAGGAAGCTCTAAAAAGAGCCAATGGGGCTTTATCAAGAATGGGTTATTCTAGACTAATTTTATTTCCCTTTTTGACAGGATTATTCAAGTAATAGATGCAAGAAATGCCATAGTTGTAGTTTACCTAGATTTTAACTAATTTTTTAAAATAAAGTCTTGTGCATATGGTAGAAACATAAATTAGATAGTAATTTCTCAATTTATTAGATTGCCAGACACATGCAGTTATTTAATGGGTCACTGTCAATGGGCAAAAAAAATTGCCAATAAAGTATTACAGGGATCTGTTTTGCCTGTTTAATACTTTTATCAATGATTTAGATGTTTAATTGAAGTAGAACATTTTTATCAATGACTTGGATTTTAATTGTTGTTTAACACTTTTATCAGTGATCTAAATGTTTGGACGCTATTAACATTTTTGTCAATTATTTGGATAAAGGTACATTCATCAGATTTGTAGATGACACAAAGCTAGGAGGAAGAGTTGACAAACCTGATGCGAGATTTAGCATCCAAAGAGATCTTGCCAGTCTAGAGCACTGGGATGAATCTAACAAAATGATATTACCTAGGGATAAATGTCAAATTTTGTCCTTTAGGTAAAAAAAAAAATCAACACCATAACTATGAAATGGGAGAGGTATAGATATAGGTAGGCAATGGCTTCTCCAAAAGGGATCTGAAGTGTTGGTGAACTTCAGAGTAAAGATATATCAGCTATATGATGTGACAGCCAAAAAAAATGTAATGTGCCACATTGTGGTGATTTAAATCATCCTACCTACAACAAAAAAAGACTGAGGCAGAACTTTGAGCCAACAATATTTTATTTATTTTTTTATTTTTTCGTGAGACAATTGGGGTTAACTTGCCCGGGATCACACAGCTAGCAAATATTGATTATCTGTGGCTGAATTTGAACTCAGGTCCTTCTGACTTCAGTGCCAGTGCTCTATCTATTGCACCATCTAACTTCCCCCCAATGGCCCTTTATAAAGGATCTATTGTTCCTTCTAATGAAGTGAACCTCAAATCTTCCTTATGATCTGAGATGTCTCCTCCTTCCTATTTTTATAGGACTAGTTGTGCAGTCATTCTTAGGCATTTTGTTTCAAATTTTCTTCCTCCCTCCTTCTCTCCTAATTTGCCCCCTCCCTCAAAAGGAAGGAATTTTAAATAGATTATATTTATGTTTAATCATGTAAAACATATTCAGGAAAAACTTAATAATAATTATATATCCAAAGGTAGCATGGGCTGCCTGGAGAATGGGTCACCCCATCTTTGGAGACCTTTGGGCAGAAGTTAGGGAACCATTTAGCAGATATGTTATACATAGTAAATATTCCCTTTCTATGTAAGTTGGACTGAGGCCCCGGATCTCAGAGATCCCTCCCAGCCATAAATCTATGACACATTGTCAACAGGTGGTGCAATAGAAATCCATGATTTTTACAGGAGAGAAATGACAAAATTAGAATGTCTTCTTTGGGGTACAAAACTGTACCCAGTAGAGACAGAAGAAAGGAACTAGAGTGACAACATTCTAGCTTGATTGTTTAGAGCTGGGTTATAGTAAATTGCTTATTTAAAAAAACACTGGTCACCCAGGAGGTACTTTCCTATTTAAATAAATAAATGCCAGTGATTTTAACATGAAATATTTGAAAAGCAGGAGCTTTTCTATAAAAAGCACTTAATCCATGAATAGAATTGCAACCTGTGACCCACATCTCCCAACACTCTGAGCTCACTCAAACCAGGTCTGATTTGAGACAAAGGGAAGGAGTATGCTAGAAGATCATATTCTCTTAGCTCATTATTAACCCCACCCAGAACCTATTTGGGGAACTTTCTAAATATAATAGATGTATAATAGTGTGAAAGGCCGAGTGATTGACTGGTGGTATCACTGAAAAGAAATACTGAAGTCAGAAAAAAAGAAAAAGTTTAAAAAAGGAAAGATAAGCTTCATTTGGGCCATGCTGCATTTGAGGTGTACTGTAGGAGGTTAGAAATGTGGGTCTCAAACTCAGAAAAAAGATTAGGACTAGTGATGAGATTTTGAAACCATCTACCTTAAAGATAGTGGTTGAAACCATGGGACAAAAATTAAGTTAGTTGCCTAGGAAGTATTTGTCTAGGTATGCCATTGTCCTCTGTCCTGGATTCAGTGGGAAGAGCTATAAGAGATCTTGGGGAATATTGAGTCAAATGCTCCCATTTTACAGATGAGGGAATTGAGTTCCTGAGAGAGCAAATAACTAGGATTTGACTCCACTTCCTCAGTCACAGTGTTTGCATCAAAGTAGTTTGAGCATTCATGATGCCCACCATCTTAGGAATCCAGAATAGGTACCAAGTCTGAACAGACCAGACCAATGTTTTTTTTTTTCAATTCAGTTCAACAAACATGTATTAAGCACCTATTATGTACAATCCCATAAGGGTACAAATGTAGCTATGATGGAATCCCTGCCCTAGAAAGGCTGCTAGACTATATTGTTGTTGCTCAGTCATTTCAGCTGTGTCTAACTCTTCATAAGCCCATTTGGAGTTTTCTTGACAAAGATACTAGAGTAGTTTGCCATTTCTTTCTCCAGGTTATTTCACATATGAGGAAACTGAGGTAAACAGAATGAAGTGACTTGATCAGAGTTACACAGCTAGTTAGTGTCTACGGGGAAATTTGAACTCAGTAATATGAGTTCCACTGCATCACCTCGTTGCCCTAATACTCTTATATAGATAAGTAAAATTAAAGTAAAAGTAAAACTAAAGGAGTAGGAGAGGTGAGGTAGGAAATGAAAAGGGAAACAAAGAAAGATCTAAAGAGAGAATCAAGAAAGGAGGAGAGAGAATTAAGAAAGGCTTCAGAAAGGATGTGATTCCTAAACTGAATCTGGAAGGAAGGAAATGATTTGTGGGGTCAGAGAGTTATAACTAAGGGAATATCAGAGGATATTTCATCCAACCCTCTCCCATTTTATAAATGAGGAAGCAGATGCCCAGGGTACAAAGGGAAAAGCATTTATTAAACACTTACTTGTCACTGTGCCAAGCACTAGGGATACAAAATCCAAGCAAAGAAAGAAGTGGTATTTTAATAGGAGAAGGCAATACATAGAGAGGAAGGGGTATTCCCAAGAGGAAAGTCAGAAGGAATGGGGATTAAAGCCAAAAAGAAATGATTGATTGGCAAGTCTTTTTCCAGAAATAGTATAGCTCCTTTCTGAAATGAGAGAAGGGGATGGAGGGAGGGGAAGCAAGGAAGATACTGGGCATGGAGATGACCAGGAAGCATTCTGATAGGTCTGAGCAAGATTAAAGTAATTCATCCAAGGTCACACAGGTAGTAAGGAACACTGGGAGGGTAGAGCTCAGCAACTAGAGGACATATGTGCTATTATGATCCCCATGCAAATCGTTTTGTTGTTGTTACTGTTACTACTTCCCAAGAGGAAACTAAGAGATGAAGTGCCAGTTCTTATACCCCATAAGTCTCTGAAGCTGGGGACTTCCTGACTACAAGACCAGTACTCAACATACTTAGAAATACTAGGGAGAAGGAACTTTTTTGTCATCACTGTCTTTTCAGTTTTGTTTACTGGCATTCCCAAGCTTTAAACTTAATTATGGTAGCTCACCAAGACCCACACTATTACTACTGAATCCATTCATGATCTCTTATTCCCATACAAACCCCTACCCTGTGTGCAATCCCTAGTGTCTTTATCATTGTCTTTATTTTGGCCTTTCATATGTCTCTGTCTTTCTCCATCTCTGCCTTTCCAGCTCTCTAGGTGATTTTCTGTATCCCTTAATGCCTTTGTCTGCACTACTCTCTGCCTCTTTCATCTGTCTCTGTCTCCCTCTCTTCAGTTTCCAAAGGGAGAATGGTCTAATACTGGAGAAACTGAGGCAAGACAGATCAAAGGTTTTTAATATTTTAATAGTGAAGAAGTTGGGCTAGTCATACTAGCCAGGAAGATTGGACTCATCTCAAAGCACCAAGCAATTTGCAAATAATTCCAGAGACTTTTAGAGGGCTCCAGTGATCAGGGAAACAAAGGCATGGGGGGAAGAGCACTGGGTGAGCAGAAATGATGTAGCAGGAGACAAGAAGTCTGGACCAGTTGATACCCAAATATTTGAGATAAGCTATCTGGAATTTTATGACTTTTTGTAATGCTAGAGAAGCCAGAGCTCTGAAGCCATAGTTATCTCAATCTTAAAGGCCCTGAGGCAGGGAAACTGAGGCAGAACAATTCAGGGAAACTGAGACAGAGAAACTGAGGCATAACAATATGACACATATCAATTTGGAGGATGGAGCTTGCAAGCCTGGCTCCTTCATCCCTTGTAATTCTGCTGGCTTGTACCAGGTGGAGAGTGAACAGGATACTGAAGCCATGTGGTCCCTTTTCTATTGTAGCTCTACTGAACAAGAGATGAAGATGGAGGAATGGGGACTGGGTGTCTATTTGTCTACTAATGTGTTCCCTGATGTAGCAGGATCCTTGATTTACAGTTAGAAGGGACTTTGAAAGTCACATAATCCAACAGCCTCAGGGAGGACAAAGTCACAGAGGTGATACAACAAAATCAGGATTAGAACTCGGGTCCTGAGACTAGAAATTCAGATTGCCCAAAGAGTTCCTGGGACTAAGCTACCAGAGCACCTCCCAGCAAAGGCCCAAGCATATCAAACTTCCTCCCTCGCCCTATCCCACTGAGGGCTGGGACAGCTTTTCCTATTCTCCCAGTCCAATGCCTTCCCTGGCACCTTTGTTCTGTTGACAGGAGGTGGGCAGATAAAAGGCTTCTTAATCGCCTTTTGGCAAACATCTTTAAGCCTCATTAATTCTGAGCAATGCCTGAGCCATTTCTACTCAGCCCCTCTACTGAACTCCCAGCCTAGAGCCACGTCATTAATCCCTGAGGGTAGGCGGCTGTCCTCACCCAGCACCAAGTAAGCTGTGCCCCCGTTCCACGGGTTTGGTTCAGAATCTGCTCCCCCCATATTTCCTGAGCCTACAACGAGACCAGGCAGGGATGGAAGAAGTTTCTCACCTTCAGATCATGAGCCTTGAGTAATGCTCTCAGTCTTATTCCAGACCCCAAGGTTTAGGGGGAGTTTATGACTCCCAAACAAGGTCTGCTGGGTTCTCATGTCACAGCTTCAGCTCCTTGTCTATTAACCTTGTGAAATCATAGATTTAGAGCTAGAAGATAACTTTTGAAGACATTCAATCCAGCCTTCTCATATTACAGGTGAGGAAACTGAGGTCCAGTGGGTCCAGTGATCCAACTAAGATTGAAACCCAGGTCTTCTGACTCTAAATCCAAAGTATTTTTCTGTCTTTCTCTTATTGTTTTACCAGGTGTTGGTGATTCAGACAAAAATAAGCCCCTGACCTCAAGGAACTTACGTTCTACTGGACTCTTGTTTGTCCTTCCTTCTGGAAGAGGACCATGACATGAGGGAGAGTATGTCAGGATACACAAGTTAATTGGATTTAAGTGAGGGAAGGCTATGAAAAGCTCACTTTCCCCTCCAGACCTGTCTGGATCCAATGGCCAGATATATATCAAGACAACTAGAGATGGCCCAGGATCGAATGGGAGACCTTGGCCTTTTCAAGCCAAGGTTTTTAACAGGTCTCAGTCTGACTGAGGTTGCACCCATTCAGTGGTTAAGGCTAGGAAGCAATTGAGGCAACGAATCTTCTCTTTAGTCCAGTCCCCCCATGAATGAATGAATGAATGAATGAATGAATGAATGAATGAATGAATGAATGAATGAATCTGGGAGGAGAAAATCCTCAGAGTTTTTGCCACAGCAGAAATGAAGGAAGGAAGGCTATTGCACACAGATACTAGGTATCAGAACTATCATTAGATAGACACAAAATATCTGCAGAGTAAATATGATTTCCTTGAGCCAAAGGGAGGTGGCAATACTACCATCAATTTGGGAGATTAAGAAAGGCTGTAGGTAGTAGCCTCTAAACTGTAATTTGAAGGAAATTAGAAATTTGCTCAGAAAGCAGGAAGGAAGGAAAATGTTTCAAGAATAGAGCAGAACCTGAGCAAAGGGACAAAGATAAGAAAGTGAATGTCATCCACAGAGTGCAAATATGTTCACTTGATTGAAACAAAGATTGTGTGAGGAAGAAAAATACAAGATCAGTTTAAAAAGATAGATTGAAAACTGATTGTGAAGGATTTTAAATGCCAGAGTGAGGAATAAATGTAATAGGAAGCCAATGAAACTTCTGAAGCTTCTCTGATGAGGAGAATCCCTAGAGAGGAACAAGAAAGCTCTGGAGGGGCAGCTGAATCTTATCAAATGTTCCAAAAAAAAAAAAAAAAAGCACAAGGTTTTCCTAATTCCAGGTTCATCTGGTCAGATTGAGGACAGAGCTCTGATTAATTCATTTAAAGCTAATGAATAATAACCATAATAATCACAAAGATAGCAGATATTGATATAGCACTTCACCATATCAAAACATTTCATATTCATTATTTCATTTGATTCTCCCAAAAGTCCCATGAAAGAGGAAATGCAAAAAAATATTAATTTTAAAAAAGAAAATGGACCATCATCCAGATTTTAAAGATGAGTAAATGTAGCCCCAGATAATTAGGTGGCACAGTGGGTATGGATATAACACTGAGTCTGGATCAGGATTCATGAGTTCAAATCTGGTCTCAGACATTTACAAGTGTGATCCTGGGCAAGTAACTTAACTCTGCCTCAGTTTCTTCATCTGTAAAATGCCTGAGCAAAGGAAATAACAAACACTCTGGTATCTGCACAAAGATGAAGAAAGGACCCAAATGAAATGATACAAAAAAATGAAGCCCTAGAGTAGTTCAGGATCATAAAGACAAATCATGTTTAATTCTCAAGCAGATAAGTGGACCATGGCTATGAGCAAACAATTCTCAGAAGAACTGCCAACTCATAATTATATCAAAACTTGATTCATATCAGAGATAATAAAATAAATGTCATTTAAAATAGCTCTTTGGTTTCACCTCACACCTAACAAATTGTCATAAATGGTACAATAGAGAGATAAATAGATAAATGATAGATACGTAGAGAGATATAGATATATAGGAATAGTCAGCATTGGAAAGAAAGGTGGCTACTCATTCATTGCTGGTGGAATTATGAATTCTTTCAACCATTCTGGGAAGCAGATAAAGAGCTCACCACCTCCCTTGATGTGCCTAGCACATAGTAGGTATTTAATAAATATTTATTGACTACTAACATTCTTCAGCAGTCAATTGCCTTGTTGCATTGGTTTTGATGGCAGGTTCTATCTCACAATGAGCTGATGACCCCTGAGAATGGCCCCCATAGTCTATGAGGAAAGCTCAACCTGACTCAAGCCTGTATTGAGTTTCTAAAGTCAAATTCCTGGTCCTATACTTTGGTCAACTGGGTATCATTCCTTAGGATTAGATATTCCTCACCACATTTCTCTGTGAGTGGCTCAGGAGTACTATTGCCTTAATTTGTTCACTCTCTTTTATCTTCTCCCTTCTTCCCTATTAGTCAGTAGAGGCGTCAAATAGCAGACCATGTAACACTTAAAAGAATATTTATCTTTAGAAGCTCTTGCATGTCCTGCATTTGACCCAAGAGTTACTCCCTTCGGGTCCCATACTGGTGAGGATAGGGAGGAGGTCAATCCTGGCTTCCAAGCAGTGAGTCCTGACCTCTGTGCATGGGAGGGTCTGAATATACTCTGAAAATCTCTGCCAACTCCATCTGTGGTTGAGAGACTCTTTGAGAACGGTCTTTATAAATGCTAATGTACTGTTGGGGAAAAAAAAAAACAAAAAAAAAAAACAGAGAAAGGGGACATGTGAGGGATAGAGTTTGTCCTGGGGGCAAGCACTAGGAGAGCATTCACTGGTGTGTTAGTGAATATTTAACAAGTGGGTTTAAAAAAAAAAATCTTTATCCACAACATACTTTTAACTTTAACAAGCATTATTAGCATGGTCTCCATCACTTTCTTAAGTCTAGACAATCAGCAAGACAATAAATCAAACACTGATTTGTAGAGTTTGCCGATTTCCCAGGCGTGCACACTGAAAATTTAACAATAAACTCTCCCACTCTGGTTGGACCTGTCTAAGATAGGAGATGGGGGTAGCGAAGGTCAGGCAATCAGGGAGAGGAATAAGTTAGAAGGAAGAGCAAAAGAGAAAGGAAGAATAACTAGAAGCCATTTGGGGAAATGAAAGTTAAAATCATGCACAGAAAGAAAAAGAATCCGAGACTGAAAACCAAAAGTATTCATTTTGGCCTAATGCAAAAAGCATTGGAGGCAGAGGACCTGGGTTCAAATTCCCATCCAATAATTAATAACTGTATGTCCCTGGATCTGTCATCTAATTCCTCTAGTTCTGTTTCTTCATCTATAAAAGAGTAAAAGGTGGACCAAAGATACGCTAAGATTCTTTCCAGGTAAAAATTTATGGCCCTATGATTTTGAACACCAGTCCTGCAAATAATTTACTATATGATAGTGGGCAAGTTCCTCCTCATTCCTGGACCTCTATTTCATCTGAGATAAAAAGGGGTCGGACTAAATGCTCTCTATGATCCCTCTAGCTTCCACAGGAGACTTTTCCCAGGCTCCCCATCCTCCACCCCTAGCTAGTGCTTTCCCTCTGAGATTATCTTCCATTTACACTGGATATATCTTGTAAGTAAGGGTTTTTTTTGCATGTTGTCTCTGCCCTTAGAATGAGTTCCTTGAGGGAAGAAACTGCTTTTATTATTTTTTTTGATCCCCAGTATTTAGAACAGTTTCTGGCACATAGCAAATGCTTAATAAATGTTTGTTGCTTGCTTGTTTAAATCCTGTGACCCCGTGAGAGAGGGTCGACAGCCAGAGATAGACTGGGAAGCTGAAGAAGAGGGACGGAGACGGGGAGGCTTAAAGAGAAAGGGCAAGGTGGAGTGGGGGGAGTGGATCAGGGAGGGAGGCAGAGACATTGAGCTGAGGCAGGAAGTGAAGGGAGCCCTGGGGAGGGAGGCAGCAGGAGCAGGCTGCTCCAGTGAATGCCGAGTCTGCAGTTTGCACCCAGATATTTCATCCCTCTCTGCCCGTCCCGGACACACAGGAGCAGAATCTGAAATCTAATTTGGCCTTTGTCAGCTTTGTAAATGGTGTTCTTTAGGGGTGATTCCTTGGGAAATGGACGGAAATTCTAAATTGGATCTCAAAATTGGACGGCCGGGGAGCAGTTCCCCTGAACTCTGGGGCGCTACTCAATAGGAAGCATGTCACATTAAGTGTGCTAATGCCCAAGGTGAAAAATGGGTATTTTCTACAAAGCTGCCTGCTCTCTGCTAGCCCCCCACCCCATCTGCTTAGACAGCGTCTTCTTGATAGCCAACCCCACCAAGGCTGGGCCACTGGGGAGCTCATCAGGCCCAGGGCCAAATGATCACACTGGGAGAACAGAGAGAAGCGGGACGCCTTCAGAGAACATAAGGCCTGGGTGGGAAAAACATGGGGTTTGAAGTCAGAAGAAGCTGGAAACTCCAACCTGCTATTTACCACTTATTTACCTTTGGGTATGTGTCTTAAACTCTCTGAGTCTCAAGTTTCCTTCTTTGTAAAATGAATGGGCTGACTAAATGACTTCCAAGTATACTTCTTGTTTTAAATCCTATAAATGCGCTTTTTAGACATGACAGATATGTGAATTTGTTTTGTCTGATTAAGCATATTTGTTACAAAGGTTTTCTTTTTCTTTTTTTCCTTTTTTTTGTAGGGAGAAGAGGTGAAAGAAAGAAAATTTCTAGTTAACTTAAAACAAAATAAAATTTAATTAAAATTTAAAATCCTATGAATCAGTTCAGTAGAGATAAAGGAATAAGGAGATGGAGGAAAAGTTAAATACCCATCTGTAGAAGCTTCTCTATCCCTTACTTACTCCTCCACTCTGGAGTTATTACTAGTATCATTAGGAAAGTATTACAGCTGGAAGAAGGGGACTGCTCTGGCCACTCGCCCCAGGAAGGCCTCCCTAAATCTTGCTCACATTGGCCCAGGTTTCCTGGAGCCAAGACAATCAAATAGGAAGAAGCAGGATGTCTGTTGCTGGTTTTTGAAAACTAGTCCTGTCATACTGTGGACACAGAGCCCCAAGGCACCAAGAGAAAAGAAATGAGAAAAATAGAGTCTCATCAAGGAAGGGATGCAGGAAATGTGGAAGCCCCTGGTAGACTTTTTTCTGTATTCTAGCTGGTTTGCCCATAGGAGATCTTGTCACACCACTAGGCAAATGATCAGGGATGAATTTAAACTGCAGGGTCACAGGAAGTCATATCCCTGATTCACAGCTTCTACTTACAAACCTGATAGATAGTCAGGCTGAAGACTTGAGGGACCTGACACCTGTGTGAGCTATTCTGTGGACTGATGCTTGGGCTCTCCTTTGAGAACAGGGTAGACCCTAGGGCTATGCCTCCCTGGAAGGAAACCATCCCACTTTTAGGCTTAAGAGACTTTGTGTTAGTTCTGTTTCAATGTACCAACCTAAATTAAATCTGATGCTTGCTGGGTTTTGCTTATCTACTACCAAGTCCTCAGAATAGATAGCAGAACTAAAGAACAAGGAATGTCAAAGATATGGCCCATAGAGGGAAAGAATTGGAAAATAACCCTTAACTCTCCAGCACAAAAACAGGTTGTTTTTTTTAAAAAGCACAAATTTCAAGTTCAGAGATGAGGGATAAAATAGAGGGAAAGCAGTATTTTATGTGTGTCCTTCTCTCACCTCTCAAACTTTCCCCCCATCATTGAGGAGGGAGAGAGAGGGAGAGAGAGAAAAGAATGAGAGGGGGACCAGAGACAGACACAACAGAGAGAGATGGAGAGATAGAGAGACAGATTCACAGACAGACAGAGAACAGAGTCAGACAGAGAGAGACAGAGACAGAGAGAGGGAAAGGAAGAAGAGGAGGAGAAGGAGGAGGAGGAAGAAGAGGAGGAGGAAGAGGAAGAGGAAGAGGAGGAGGAGGAGGAAGAGGAAGAGGAAGAGGAGGAGGAGGAGGAGGAGGAGGAGGAGGAAGAGGAGGAAGAGAAGGAGGAGGAGGAGGAAGAGGAGGAAGAAGAGGAGGAAGAGAAGGAGAAAGGAAAGAAGTAAAAAATCTTACAAACACATATAAGCAAACAAAGCAAATTTTCCCATTCATCACATCTAAAAATTATGTCTTAATCTGTGCTCTGAGTCCATTCCCTCTGTATAAGGAGGTAGGCAGCATGTTTTATCTTGAGAGTTCTAGAATTATGATTGCTTATTGTGTTGATGAAAGTTCTTAAAATTTTGAAAGTTGTTTGACATTATACTATTGTTGTTACCATAAAAATTGTTATCCTATTTCTGTTCAATTTATTCTGTATCAGTGAAGTCTTTTTAAGTCCTCTGAAATTTTTTTCCCTTCATTTCTCACCTTATAATAGTATTTCATAGCGTTAGCCATTCTCCAACTGATGAATATTTATCCCTTCAGTTTCTAATTCTTTGCCCCCATAAAAAGAGCTGACATAAATATATTTGTACACATGAGTCTTTTTCCTCTGTCTTTGATCTCCTTGGAGGTATGGACCTAGAACCAGTAGCACTGGGTCAAAGAGCATTCAGAGCTTTGGAAGCAGAGTTTCAGACTGCTTTCCTAAATGACTGGACCAGTTCACAGCTCTACCAAAAGTACATTAATATATCTGTTTTCCCACAATCCTTCCATTTTTATTTTCCATTTTTGTTAACTTTGTCAATCCTATGGTTATAAGGTGATACCTCAGTTATTTTAATTTGTATTTCTCCAATTATTAGGCATTTTTCATGCAGTTATTAATAGCTTGAATACCAGTTTTATGGGGAAAGGGAGAGGTCATTAGGAAACATAACCCATTTGTTATTATGATTTCCTTTCCATTTCATAGATAATAGATCATCTTTATATGTCCAGGGTTCCTAATTTGGATGCATGAACTTAATTTTTAAAAAATATGCTGATAAGAAGCAGCTAGATGGTATGGTGAATAGAGCACCAGCCCTAGAGTCAGGAGGACTCTAATTTCAAAAGAAGCCTAAGACACTTAATACTTCTATCTGTGTGACCCTGGGCAAGTCAATTAACTCCAATTGTCTCAAAAAAGAGAAAAAAGTAGGTTGATAATAATGTTTCATTAAAACTGTTTTCCTTTGGAATCAATGTATTGTATTTTATATGTTTAAAACATTATTCTAAGAAAAAGTCCACAGGCTTCTCCAGATTGCCAAAATGGTACATGAAGCTAAAAAGAAAAAAGAAAAAATATTACCCTTATATAAGAACCCATTTCCTCTCCTTTATAAAGTTGGAAGTGTAAAGAGACCTTCAAAAATGTATAGTCCAACCTTTCCTTTTACAGATGAGGAAACAGTCCAGAAAACTTACCTGTTTCCACAAGTAATAAGTATTTGAGTCTAGGTCTTTAACCTCTAAATTCAAAGCTCTTCCCACTGTCCCCTGTTGTCTCCTAACTGTGGAGTACAAAAATTATAAACCCAGGTGAAAATCTTTTCTAAAATTACCAAAAAGCAGACACTGATAAAGAGGAGGATAGGAAGGGCCATCATAAAAAAAAAAAAAAGGCTGCAAGAACTTAACAATTGGTGATGTTGACTAGGGCCACCTTAAAGCTCACTAAAAGCCTCAGATTAACAAGGAAGTGTTTGTGGTAGATTAAGTCTTTGGGTGCCTGAGAAAAGACAGTGTCATGGAACATAACAGACAGCGCTCTAGACCTAGAACCAGAGAGATAGTGAGAAAAAATTCTCATGGCACTAGAGTAGTTTTATCTAAAACTTCCTTTAAGTTGTATTTCTCTTTCTATAATAACTTTTACAATAATAAATAATAGAAGAGGGGCACAAGTCAGGAAAGATTAAGCTCAGAGTTACCACTTAGCTACCATGTGATCCATGATAAAATTATTTTCTTTCTTTGAATATCCAGTTCTTCATCTACAAAATGTGCACAATAATTTCTCTTCAGCCTCCCTTATAAGGTTATTGTGAGGATCTTATGTAATGATTTATTTGAAAGCACTTTGGAAAGTATAGAGAAAATTGGGTCTACCTCCATGCCTAGCCTCTATTGTAGACTGTCTGGTCATTTCTCAGCTATTAGCAATTACTCCTCCATCTTAAAATCTTACCCTGGTTTTAGAGGAGCTGGAAGGGACCGTAGACACTAATCTTATTTTACAAATGAGAAAGCTAGAACTTGGACTTATTATCAGAGGCTGGTTTTAAACCCTACTCTTCCTGATTCTAGATGCAGTGTTCTTTCTATTATGTCACTTGACAGTGTCTTCTCTCTTTACTATAAGGAAAAGACCCTAAAACTCTGCCCCTTTGCTTTTTCAGGCCCTGGATAATAATTCTTAATGGAGGGAGAAAAGAGAGTGATAAGACAGAAAACAGAGACAGAGAGAATACAGAGAAAGATGAGAGACAGAAAGACAGAGAAAGGAGAAGGAGAAGAAAAAGAAGTAGAAGGGGAGGAGAAGAGGAGAAATTGGAGTAGGTGGAAGAAAAGGAGGATGAGAAAAAGAACAATAAGTAGGAGAAGGAGGAGGAGTGGAAGAGGAGAAGGAGAAGGAAGAGGAGGAGAAGGAAAAGGAGAAGGAAGAGGAGAAGGGGAGGAGGAGAAGGAGAAGGAGAAGGAGGAGGAGGAGGAAGAAAAGGAGAAGGAAGAGGAGTAAAGAAAAGAAAAAGGGAGGAGAGGAGAAGGAAGGAGAGGAGAGAAGCAAAATCACAGAAACAGATTTGAGCAGGAACAGAGCTGTTACTGTCAGAGATCTTTGGCCAGTTTTCAGAAGAAACCAGACTGTGGAGTGAGTCAGCTCTCAGTGCCTCTGAATAATTCACAGGACTGGATCCATGGCATATGCTCTCCCCAAAGGTTGTCCCCCACCTCCTCCCCAATCTCACTCTACTCCTCTCTTTATATCCCCACCTAAACCTGTCCCACTCCAGCATCATGGAAGAACAGATAGGGCAGTGGGCTGTAAGTTAGGAAGACCTAAATCTAGATCTATCTCTTCCATCTATGCTCAGTCTCCTTTGCAAAATGGGTATAACATCATTAGTAACAGCCATTTCATAGAGTGTCTATCATGAGATCCAAATGACATAATGTTAGTAAAGTGCCTCATTCTCCAGAAAAAGGCCATTGAGGCACAGAGACAGGAAATAAAGTCTCCACTGGAAGAAAACAGCAGAGAAGTTTATACCCGTGTCCTCTTTCCACTACACCTTGATCCCCAAACCCCTCATTTCACAGCTGAGTGAACTAAGATGCAAAAAAATAGACTACACTTGGCCAAGGTCCCAGAGGCCCTCTCCAAGTGGCGGCGCCAGAATTGGGGCCCAGGCCTTCTGATTTGACAGCCAAACACTCTCATCTTCCTTGCTGCATCATGATAAGTTAGGAAGTTTTTTCTGTCATTCTTTTCCCTCGGCTCCTCTGCTGAGAACGAGAATTGCTGCTGTTCCTCCCCGACATGGTAGAGGACGCCGAGCCCAGGGAATGTGATAGCTCTGACACTGATGGTTTCCGCTGTTCGGGTCTCTGTAACCTCTTATAAATGGCAGACAGGCGGCAAGACTCAGTTCCTGAAGGCTCAGCGGCTCTGGACTCCCTGGGTGGCAAAAATTAACACCATTTACTAGTGAATTCAATGAGCGAATGTGCAATCATTATTTGTAGAAAGTGCTCCTTTGGATTTGACAGAGCAAATAAGGATTGTTGTGAGGCTGGAGGAAAAAGTAACAAATCCAACTAGACAGAACTGGGCGAGCAGAGCAGGGAAATAGCAGCACAGGCTGGAGTGAGAGACAAGCAGTCAGGGGGACTAGCTTTAAGCCCTGACTCTATCTTGTAATAGCCGTGTGACCTTGGACAAGTCAATCGATTTATTGAAGTTCAGTTTCTTCCTCTGAAAAATGGGGGAGATAATTTTATTTTACTTCCTAGACATGTATGTAAATTGTAAAGAGAACCAGTAATTTAATATTATTTTATTGAAGTGTCATGTAAGCTATAATGTAGTGTTATTGGGATAAAAGGGTACTGATATCTAGAGAGGGGGGCAGTCTTCCTTCCCAGGAAGATCTCTTTTCTTTTTTTTAACTGTTTGATTTTTCCCAATTAACATGTAAATATAGTTTTCAGCATTCATTTTTGTAAAATTTTGAATTCCAAATTTTTTCCTCCCTCCCTTCCTTACCTCTTCCCCCTTCCTCAGGACAGCAAGCAATCTGATAGAGATTATACATGTACAATCATTTTTAATATATTTCCATAGGAGTCATGTTGGGAAAGAAAACAAAAGGAGGAAACAACGAGAAAGAAAAAAAAAGCAAAAAGGTGAAAATAGTATTCTTCGATCACATTCAGTCATCATAGTTTTTTCTCGGGATGGCATTTTCCATCCCAGGTCTATTGGAATTGTCTTGCATCATGGTACTGCTAAGAATAGCTATCATAGTTGATCATCAAACAGTGTTGCTGTTAAAGGGTACAATGTTTTTTTTGTTTGTTTGTTTTGTTGGTTGGTTGGCTTTTGTTCTCCTTGCTTCACTCAGCATCAGTTCATGGAAGTCTTCCCAGGCTTTTCTGAAATCAGCCTGTTCCAAAGGGCACTCTATACATGGGAGAGTTTCTCAAAATCAGAACCAATCTCAATAAACAACTATTAAGGGTCCCCTAGGTGCAAAGCCTCATGTTTACCTTTAGCCCTCTTCATCATCATATCCTCATTTCTATAGCATCTTAAGGCTTAAAAAGCACTTTATCAATATTATCTCATTTGAGCCTCACAACAATCCTGTGAAGTAGATGATATTTTTATCCCCATTGTACTGACAAGACCACTGAGGTTAAGTGATTTATGAGCTAATAAGTGTTTAAGGTGGGATTCAAACTCAAGATTTACTGATTCTAAATGAGCTTCATCACCAAACTTCCTTGTGAAGCTAATCATATGCTAGGAAAATAACAGAAATTCCAGGGCAATCAGTGTATAAGGAATTCACAATGAGACAGTTTAGAGTAGTAGCAAGAGCACCAGACCTAGAACCAGTCTTAGGTTCCGTTATATAACAGCTTTATAACTTTGGGCAAATCACTTAATGTCTCTGAGACTCAGTTTTCCCCTGCGATAAAATGGGGCTAATAATACTTGCATTACCTGCCTCCAAAATTGTTGTGAATGAAGTATTTTAAACCTTAAAGTTTCTGTCTTAGAAGCTATATAAATTAGCCTAATTATCAGGATCACAGATTTCAAGCTGGAAAAGGGCTTGGAAGTCATTAAATCTACCCCCTTCATTTTTTGAAGCCCATGTCAGTGAAGATGTCTTTCCCAAGATCACAGCAGTAGTAAATAATAGAGCTGGGATTTGACACTCCTTGAGTCCACATCTGTGATTCTTCCCATTGGGCCATGAACCCTCAGATTTTCAGATTCCTTTTTTACAACCATTCTGTGAATTAGGTATTATTATCCCTATTTTATTGATGAATAAACTGAGGCTCAGTATGCATTACATGACTTGCCCAAGATCACACAGATAGAGTGAGGATTTGAGTCCAGTCACTCTTGTCTCCAAATGCAGGGCTCTTTCTACTGCTATAAAATCAAGTGAATAAACACAGCTGCTTTTTGGCTTTATTTAGGACCTGGGGTTTGGTCTGAAACTTCTGTACCTATCAAACAAGGGAAGGGGAGAAAGGAAAGGAAGGGGAGGGGGAGAAGGGAATATGCATTTCTATAGTACCTACTATGTACCTGACACTGTGCTAAGCTAACAGGACCAAAATAGGTGGAGTCATAGGGAAATTGATTTTATTTCATTTTAAAGAAGAATACTATGGTACTCAAAGTTATCCAACAATGGAATGGGCTTCCTTATGAGATGGGGAGCTCCTTGCCACTGCAGGGATTCAAGGGGTGGCCAGATCATTTATCAGGGATGCTGCATAAAAGATTTCTATTTTGGGGAGGAACTGAACTAGATAAATGTTTTCTAAGGTTCCTACCAGCTCTGAGATCCGAAGATTTTATGAAACCCTATCCATCCCACACACACGCCTGACATGTATCCATCTCTCATGGGGTTTTTTTCCCCTCCTTTCTATAAACTTTCCCATCTGTTCTTCCAGTTTCTATCTATAATATAAAGAGAGAAGGGACTAGCCTATCCATTTTACAGATGAGCAAACAGAGGCTTAGAGAAAGTAAGTGACCCAGTGTGACACATTAAGTCAATGGAAGCACTGGAATTAGCATCTAGGTTCTCTGACTTATTTTCAATCATTTCCTTAGCCAAAACAAAAATGCCTGATTGCTTCTCAGATCTAGCAACACTGCTTCCCTCCCATGAAGTCTCTTGAGCTCCACCTGCCCTCTCTGAGGTTCTGTGAGAGTCAGTGTCTATGCAGGTTATTGGGAGGTGATAAGATCTGCTAAATGAGTGTGGCAGGTGGCCATCTCTCCCCTCAGCTCTGGACTATATATAGACAGATCGTCACACAAACAGCTATACATGTAGTCACAGCCTCCTACCTCCAGAAACTTATGCACTTCAGCTGAACTAGCACTCTCCCAGACCAGAATAGGGAACAGAAAGTCCTGCTCCTGCCTTCCCAGGTGGGCCTAGGGGCAGGGACACAGCACAGCTTCCCTTTCCTGGCCTGCTTTAACCCTATCATAATTTGTGCTGATAAGGAAAAAAAAAAAAAAAGCTCCTGTGTCCTTCAAAGGGGCTTTGTGCCAGAAAAAAAAATCCACTTAATGAAAGAAAAGAAGTTAAGAAGAAATGCTGGATTTGAGACCTTGTCCAGATCCTAACTCTGCTATTATTTTTTTCTATATGGGTTCTTCACCTCTCTGATTCTCAGTTCTCCTTCTAGGTAAAATGTCAGGGTTGGACTAAATGATTGAGCAAATCCCTCCAGTTTCAATATTCTTGTGATCTAAGATTACTCCCAGCTCTGATCTCCTGGGTTCTAAGGGCCCTCCCAGCTCTGACCTCCTGGGTTCTAAGGGCCCTCCCAGCTCTGACCTCCCGGGTTCTAAGGGCCCTCCCAGCTCTGACATCCTGGGTTCTAAGGGCCCTCCCAGCTCTGACCTCCTGGGTTCTAAGGGCCCTCCCAGCTCTGACCTCCTGGGTTCTAAGGGCCCTCCCAGCTCTGACACCCTGGGTTCTAAGGGCCCTCCCAGCTCTGACACCCTGGGTTCTAAGGGTTTGCACAGTTCTAACATTCTATGTTCTAAGGGCCCTCCAGCTTTGACATTCTTTTCTGATTCTTGATATTCTATGATGTACCCCTCCTAGTTTTTATGCTTTTTAACTTCTTCAGGTTGTTCTGGCACAGGGCTGAGAGTTCTGTCCTGAACAAGCTTAGGCTCTGTTCTTCCAGGAAGCTGCCCTCCAAAGTTCCCAGCTCACTCTCCCTAATCCCCACTATATCTAAAGTTAGTAAACAGGCTGGGAAATCTTGCCTTTAGCCAAAGGCATTAAGTCAGCTCAAAGACTCTGGTCACCAGGTTAAATATGAAGCAAGACTCCTTCTACCCAAAAGACCTCATGCTGCTGTCATCTGGTTTATTATAAAAATAGCATGTGGGGAAGGGGAGAACCCCTTTCTTAGTAACTGATCCCCTTATTTACTAATTAAGTAACAGAATACTTAAGTCAGGAGGAAAGTAAGAAAGAAGAGGATAGGAATAGACTGACATATCCATCAAGAGAGAGAAAGACAAAGAAAGGCAGAAAAAAAATGTGAGAGAGATATGGAGAAATACAAAGAAACAGAGACAGAGAAAGAGAAACCTAGATAGAAATAGACAAAAAGAGGCAGAGAGATAGAGACACAGAAGCCCCATTATTTGCCTCTGATCTGGGAACTAGTGGGGCACACAAGTAGATAGCCAGACAGTAGTCAGGTAGGCAGGCAGGGAGACAGACAATGAGACAGACAGATGTTCAGACATCATCCCATCTTTCCCACCCCAGGAGAACAATTGAGCCAGAGGTGATGAGGGATCCCAGAGTAAGATCGATGGGTAATCAGGGTAAATCAAATTAACATGCACAAGATAATCAACACTCATTAAGCCAATTTAGTCAAGTGATGACCTCAGTCGGCTTTTATTTAATCATATACTTAAATGTCAAATCAATATGCAAATTTAGCTTAGGCCTTTTCCAATTATAACCCATTAAAAACTTTCAAGTAAATAAATGCAGCCTGGCCCGGTTTCATCTCGGGTGAGCAGAACCAGGAAGCTATGGCAATCCAGCAAAAAAGTGAGACAAAACTAATTGTGAAACAGAGACAAAGCACCTGCTTTGACCCTCTCACTGGGTACATGGAGAAAGGAGACCCAACATGGAGAAGGAATCTGGCTCAAGCATATGTGAGACTAGAATTTAGGACTTGAAGAGCCCCATTTTTGAATCTTTCCACTCAATAATTCAATAAATTGGATCCTGCTAAGGCCCAGATAGCATGGTGGAAAGGGCCCTAGATTTGGAGAGAGAAGACCTATATTTGAGTCCTAGTTTTTTCTTCTTACTGCCTTAGGCCTCAACTTCCTTCCAGACTATATCCAGAGATTCTAATAAATGTCTCAGTGGGAAAATAAAAAGATCTCCAGTTGCCTTTATCTCTATCTGGTCACTGGACTGAGGTGGCTCTGGAGGGGAAGGAGAGGAGAGGAGAGGAAAGGAAAGGAGAGGGGAGGAGAACAAGAGGGGAGAGAGAGATACGGAGACAGAGATAGAGAGAAAGAGAGACACAGAGACAGACAAATGAAGGGAGAGAAGAGGAGAGAAGAGAAGAGGAGAGGAAAGGAGAGGAGAGAGGGAAGGAAAGAAAAGAAAAGGAAGGAGAAGGGGAGAAATGAGGGAGGAAGAGAGAGGAGGAGACAGTAGCAGATGAATATGAGAAAGAATTAGAAGAAAAAGGAGAACTAGAAGGGAAGCAAATTAGGAAATGAGAGAATTAGGAGAATTAAACTAAAAGAAAGGAAAAGAAGAAATTTAGAGAGATAATAATGAGTTGGGGAATCAGAAGAAGTAAAAAGGATTAGCAGGGGAGAGCAGAGAAGTTGTTGTAGAGTGGAGAGAGACAGAGTGGGAGGAGAGAGGAGTCTGGGAATGGACAGTAGCTCAGCTGCTGGGCCGCATCTGTGTCAGCCAAGATAACAGCTGCCATTTTCAGGCCTTCTATTATTTCCTGAGCTCTCGGGGCTGCGTGGTGACAGGTAAAACATTGGAAGTGTCTTGATAATATCACAACAACCAGATAGAGGAAGTGCTCCTGGAGGGAGTGAATGGTAATTGACTTGCTATGACACTCAGCTGTCAGGCGGTGACCCCCATAAGTGAGCCCCAACGTCAGGGATCATCAGTGTGAAGGAGCTAGAGATGCTGGGTCTGGGCTTGTCAGCATCCCTCCCACCCCACCAACACCCGCCCATATTCTGTCAGACCAGGGGAAAAGACGATGGAGTCAAGTCTCAGAGTGAGCCCTAGCCACACAACAACACCCTAAGATGTCTAGTGTGGTGAATAAGATAAAATGACTGAGGAAACAAAGGTTCTATCTTCCATGCCCCCCAAAATCTGGCCTAGTAGTCTGCCTTAGTTTTGTCATGGGAGTCTGAATAGAGAGGGAGTCAGACTTTTATATATTAAAAAATTAGTCAAATAAAGTCAATTAATTAAAAGGTCCCATACAACATAAAGTGATCTAATTTCTAATTAGATGAAGACTTTCCAAGATGGGAGGGGGAAAGTGAGCAGGTAAAGTTCTTTGAAATCAGAAAAGGAGGTATCCAACCCCACCCCCAGGGTCTATAAAGTATAAAAAGGAACATGGAAACAATCACTGAACAATCAGTACGAGGCCAGTTTTCTGTTAAGTCATACAGGTCTCTTAAGATGCACAACTGGGAGAAAACTCCTTGCATCAATCTTTGTATCTAACTGGGTTTCTGGTCAGCATAACCTAGATCCTTAGTTAAAGGTCTCTAAACAACAGGTAAAGGCAGTCCATCTTCCTAGCCATGCAAGGCTAGTTCAAACAATGCAATAAGGTTTTCTTTCAATTCTCACAATTAATAAAGTTTTCTCACAAGACAGAAATTGGACTAGACCCATAACTGAATAGAAAGGAAAGTGAGCTAGCTTCAGAATTGAGATACTAGATAGAGTTAGTGTAATTCACTCAGTTCTCACAATTAGCCACTTTCTATACTAATCCCCTCATTTTCCTCACTAAACCATGGAACCACACATCTTAGGCTTATCCTCTGCTCCCTGCATCACAGACCCCCCTCATCCTCATCCAAATGCCAATTATGTTTCATCACAATCTATTCTGGCTAACATATACATCCCTTCATTTTTCCTTGAAATACCCTGTGAGAGCAGTAGAGCAGGTATTATAATCCTCCTTTACAAATGAAGAAACTGGGATGTAGACAAGAGAAGTGAACTAGTGAGAAATTGAGAATTGGAAAAGATCTTAGAGATCATCTAGCCCAATCCCTACATTTTATAGCTGACACCCAGGGCCATTATTTTGCTAAACATATACAATAAAATTTGGCCAAATTTATACAAATGGAGTGTGTTGAAGATGGCATTTGAATCCAGAGCCTCTAAATCTAGAAACTTTTTTACATGGTCCAAAGGGGCAATAATATGGGAGTTACAGAAGTAAATTTCCAGTGGATATAAGGAAACATTTCCTAATAATGGGAGTTGTCCAAAAATGGAATGAGCTGCCTCGGGGGAGAAGTGTTTGACCTAGTGGGAGACCCAGACTTTCTTGAGAGAGGGACAGGGAATCAAGAAAGAAGAATTGTGAGGGTAGCAGAGAATTCAGCAGCCTAGAATGTTTAAAAGTGGGGATTTAAAGTTAGGAAAGTAAGTACATTGGAGCAATTAGAGGGGGCTAAATGAGGATGATATGCTTACATTCTAATGGGGGAGAAGAAATAAATGTCCCTTCAGAACCTTAATGTCTTCAAAGTTCATAGAGGGAGATAAATAAAATGGAAGAATTAGGCATGTTCTATTTTAATGCTCTTAACTTGTTTGGGGTCATGGATCCTTTTGATGGAGAAATCTATAGATTCCTTCTCAGAAAAATGTTTTTAAGTGCAGAAAATAAAATATACAGGATTATAAAGAATATAGCATCAAAATATCAAAAGTTTCAAGTTTATAAATCCTAGGTTAAGAATATTTGTCTTGAAAAGAGTCTCTCAAAGACTAGGAAAAGAGAATTGGGTTTGAATTCTGACAACCTGGGTTTAAGCAGGATCTCTGCAATTTGACTGCTGAGTGACTTGAACTTAACCTCTCCAGACCCGTTTCTTCCTCTAAAATGTATTAGGTTATAGATAAACTTTTTTGGATCATGAACCCTAATGGCAATCTAGAGAAGCAAGTGGATGCCTTCTCAAAATAATGTTTTTATTAAATTCATAATTTAAGGAAATGCAAACTTTCAATTGTAGATATATAAAAACAAAGATGTATTTTTCATATTCAAATTCATGGATTCCCAGAAAGATATCTATAGACATCTCAGGGTTCCTTGGATCTCAATTTAAGAAAACTAAATGATTTCTAAGATCCCTTTGAGCTCCAAAATCTTATAATGTCATAATTCAGTGATAATTCTTGTATATTTCTTTTAATAATATCTAACAAATCAATTTCAAGTGCCTTGCCCTGACATTCAAGGCCTTCATGTTCTTTTCATCCTATTTCTCTAATATTATTGGCTGTTCATTTCCCTACTAAGCCTCTTACTCTGCTTCAATCAGGACCATATCCTCACTGTTCTATATCTCCATTAAGCACTTTCCTTCCCCTATTACATATGCTCTCCCATTTCTCTGCTTATCCAAATCCTACCCATCCTAGGAATATCAAATCCAAAATCTGCAGTCCCTTACCTCAAAAAGATTACAATCTAATGGGGAAAAATAATACACAAAAGGAAATTGAAAAAGTGAAGGGGAAAGTGAAGAGGGAAACTCCACCACATGATATATGACAATGGTCCATAATGTTTGTAGAATCAAAATCAAGTAGAGCAGATAGCAGAAAATGAAGAGTTGGAAATTCTAAGCCTTCTGTAAAGAGAGGCTTTGGGAAAAGCTTTTTGCTCCATCTTCCAGCTTTCTAATGAGAGGGGAGCTAGGAAAAGGGTGAAAGGATCTCTGATAATGGGAAATGAAAGAAATCATGAAGACAAAACTCCAAAAGGCAATAGATAAAAATTCACAGCAAAGAGAATTAATTCTACCCTCCTGAATCCCCACAAAAGAGGCCTTTAATGGAATAGAAGACTTTTAAGCATTATTGAACAAAAGAATGGATCTGAGTGGAAATTCTGAAATGTAAACACAGGAATCAATAGAAAATTAGGAAAGTAAGTACTTTGGAGCAATTAGAGGGGACTAAATGAGGATGCTATGCTTACATTCTAATGGGGGAGAAGAAATAAGTGTCCCTTCAGAACCTTAATGTCTTCAAAGTTCATAGAGGAAGTTAATAAAATGGAAGGACGAGGCATGTTCTATTTTAATGCTCTTAGAAGAAAGAAAAGGTAAGAGAAAGGGAATTTATTAAAGAAGAAAAAGAAGAGGGATAGAAGTTACATTTCACAAAACAGGATACACAATATGAAGAGTATATAAACATAGGGGAAAAGATGAGGGAAGGTGAATCACATAAACTTCATTCTCATATGAATTGGACAAAGATGGACTAAACACAAAATATCCACAGAGCCTGGTATATAAATACATTAAACTCAAACTGGGAAATAAGATGAGATAGAGAGAGGTGAAAGGGATTAAAAGAAAAGGAAGGAAGGAAGGAAGGAAGGAAGGAAGGAAGGAAGGAAGGAAGGAAGAAAGGAAGGAAGGAAGGAAGGAAGGAAGGAAGGAAAATAAGTGATAAATGTCTGGCAATTACAGATTGAGTAAATGAAAAGAACATTCATATTTCTCAAGTATACATGGCATCTTTCTAGAAACTGATTAAATATCAAAGCATAAAAAATTCATTAATGTAGAAAAGAAGAAATATTAAACAAATGGTCTTTGAAAAAAGGATTAAAAACTAAGTTGAGACAAAATAATTTAATTTTAAAGAACTGGTGCATCAAAGAACATAAATAAACAGTAGAACATTTCACCAAAAAAGTGATCATTTTTTTTAATGGATGATTATATTTTTTAAGTTAAACAGAAGAAACCCATTATTTAAACATCCTAGCAGCAGTAAAAAGAAATTGAATAAATTCTAAATGACTCCTAAAGAAAAAAAAACCCTACTTCCAGTTGAAATTGCAAGAGAATTTCATCAAAATTGCAAATAACAAATAATTTCAATATTACATAATTTGTTTGTAAAAATAGAAGGGGAAAAATCCTATCAAATGTGTCTATGAAACAAGCATAGTTTTGATACCTAAACCAAAGAGAAACACAAAGTTGGTAAAGAAAACTATAAAGCAATATTCCCAATGAATATCAATGTGAAAATAATAAAATGTTTGTAAAAGGCTGAAACACATTTTTTTAAAAATTGTTTGCAATGGCCAGCTTGAATTTATACTAAGAATTCAATATTGCTTCAATATAAGGAATACTATAAACATAAATAGACATTAATAACAAAATAAAACTAAATTATCATGATAATAAATTCTGAAAGGGATTTTAACAAAATTTAATACCCATTATTTAAAAAAAACACTCAAATTCATAGGTTAAATGGAACTTTAATATGACAAGTATTATAGGGCAGCTAGATTGCACAGTGTATAGAATGTAGGGCCTGGCATAAGGAAGAGAAGTTCAAATCTTATCTAAGTTACTAGCTGTTACCTCAGGATAATTGGAAAAGATCAAAAAAGATAAGTTTAAAATGCCTGGTAAGTAGTAAATGCTACATAAATGTTAGCTATCATTATTATCATCATTATTATTTATAAACTACAAACTAATAGTATATATGGACAAAAGTTAGAGGCCTTTTCAGTAAGATCAGAATAAAGCAAGAATGTCCATTATCACCAATATGGTTTGATATCATTCTAGAAATGCTAGCTATAGCAAGAAGACAAGCACAGGCAAAGAGGAAATAAAATTATCACTTTTTGCAAAAGATAGTTTACTTCAAGAACCCTTGAGAGTCAACTAAAAAACTAATTAAAACTGAAGCTGAAAAGTTAATAACTAGCAAAGTTGGCAGGACATGTAACAAATTCACATAAATTAATAGCATTTCTGTATCTTACTAACAACTCAGAAGGAAGAGATATAAAGAGAAATATGTAAAATATTTGGGAGAAACATAGATACAATATGAATATCATTATGAAATATCCTTTATAGAAATAACGATAAAGCCAAACAATTGGATAAATACTAATTGCTCGAGTTTGGGCTATACCAATGTAAAAGTGACAATACTGTCTAAATTAATTAATTCACCATGCAAAACTGCCAAAATTAACTTTGTAATACTGGAAAAATAATCATAAAATTCAGCTGGAAGAATTCTAAGTAACTAAAAAATCTCAAGATAAATAATGGGGGGAAAAATGTAGAAAGGAAGAGGTCTAGCAGTACCAACTCTTAAATTATATTGCAAATCATTAATTATAAAAACTACTTGGTGATTTTTTAAAATAAATTTTCCATTTTAAAATAGAAACATAGATCAGTGGGGAAAATAGGCATATAACATACAGAATCGAGCATACTAATATCATTTTCTATAAACTCCAAAATCCCAACTATTAGGATAAGAACTTACTATTTAAAATAAAAATTTCTAGGGAAACTGGAAAGCAGTCTGGCAGAAATTATGTTTAAACTAATATCTCACATCATATATTAAGAATAAGCACCAAATAGATACATGACTTAAATATAAAAGGTCACTTCATAAATAAATTATTGGATCAAGGAAGGAAATAGATTTCACAACTATAGATAGGGCAAACTTCATGACAAAATAAAAGCTAGAGAACATAATCGAAGATAAAAGGAACCACTCTGATTACATAAAGCTAAAAAAAAAATGCACATTTTCCACCATAATATTAAATTTGAATTTAGTCCATTCTGGAGAATTTCCCCTACATCCTCCTTAATTTCTCCTTAATTCGTTCCAATAGGTATTTTATTTCCATTAATATGGCATCATCATATGTGTTGAAAATGAAAAAAAAAAATAGTCCCTTCCCTCATTTTTTCTTTTATAACTCCAAAACTATCACAGTGCCTCACATCCACTAGGCTCTTAATTACTACTATTTGTCAACAGATTAGTACATATGCAATTATTGCATTTATTGCATATTGTAATTATTATATAAATTAGTATATATATACAATAATTTGACAAAAAAAGAATAAGCATTTAGGTATGAAGAAATGCTTGATACATGTAAGAGGGGCATGAACCAAACCTTAAAGGAAACCCTTCAAAGGCAAAAGTGAAGAGGGATTGCTTTATGAGCATAGGCAAAGGCATGGAGGTGAGAGATACAATGAAAAGTTTTGACTGCATAGAGTTTGTATAAGAGAGGGTTCTAGATAACAAGCTGAGAAAATTTTATTTTATTTTAAAAGTAATAGGAAGCCATCAGAGCTTCTTAAATAGCAAAGTGACTTGATCAAAAGTGCTTTTGAAAAATTATTTGGACATCTGTATGGAAGATGGATTAGAAAGGAGTGAAAATGGAAGATTAACCAATCTTCCTTCTCCAGTATCTTTTATAACATCACCTACATTTATCTCTTGCTCGCCGTTCTTATGGCCACCAACCTAATTCAGGAACTTGTTACCTTTTACCAGGACCATTGCAAATACTGGAGAAAGAAGATTCAAGTATGACTACAAAGTGAGTCAGTCAACAAGCATTTGTTAAATGCTATGACTTTGTATCAAGTACTTTGGTGCATTGTAGAAAAAGTCTAGAGTACAGCCTGCAGAGGAATGAGATGTGACTGTGCTAGATACACACCCTTAAATGGAGGTTCTAGGAAAAACCATCCAATTAGAGGAAAAGTACACAAGAGCAAGGGATACTTCCAATGTGTGAATTCCAGATGAAAAGGTTTCTGGAGTATAGTAAAGTCCAGGATGTAGCATGGATAGGAAAGAGTTGTAAATAAAGAGAAAGAGAAGTTTGAAACAAATAAGTGAATTAAGGACAGAAAGGGATAATGAGATCCATTTTAGTCATTTTGAGTTTGAATGCTACAGGATATCCATTTGGAGCTATCCAACTGATAGTTGGTGATACTGATCTAGAGCTCAGGGGAGCGGCCAGGAGCTGGACATTTGGACATGGTAGTCACTTGCAATCTTTTTGGTATAGATCTGTGGTTTTATCAGTTGGAAGAACTTATTGGATGCATATTCCCTTCATTGGTATATATTGTCAATTTATATCTAACTTAAGGCCTTAGAGAGTTATTTGGGACATTGAAAAATTAAGTGACTTATTTATAATCATGCTTATGGTACTATGTATTAGAGAACAGATTGGAATAGTCCAGACTTCAAAATCTGACTTCTACAATGCCATGATGCTTCATAAGATTAATCAGAGATTAGACCTGGGAACTAATAAAACACTAGAAGGTTGCGTAAAGAGAAAAGAGAAGCTGGTCTATTACAGATTCTTGGGGGACATTCATGGTCACTAAGTGGGCTAGGGATGATGATCCAGAAAAGGAGAATGAGAGCAGTAGAAGAACCAGGAGAAAAGAGTATCATGAAAACCATGAAAAATAAAGTGGCCAAAAGAAAAAAGATATTCTGAAGAATAAGGTGTTCAAAAGCATCAGATATTGCCAAAAAGTCAAGAAGAATGAGAACTGAAAAAGCTATTATAAGAGGGAAGTTTCAGCTGAGTGATGGAATCAGAAGTCATATTTCAAGAGGTTGAGAAATAAGTGGGAAACTAAGAATCCAAGTTAAACCATTATTCATATTCTAGCACCTCCTTTTGGAAGCCCATCCACTTGGGTTGATTTCTCCCTCCAGGGTCTCAGTGACTAGCCACAGGTCGCTCCACCAGCATCCAGGATGCCTTGATCACCTGGCTCCCCTGTGGCTTCTGGGGTGGAGAAGGCAAGTCCTCCAGATCCAGCCATCTTATCTGGGAAATAAATCACTTTTCATATATTTTGCCCATTTCTAGCTCAGGGAACTGAAAATCTCATTTCACGGCTCCAGGTTACCAGATGCCATTGCTGCTGGAGGGAATCTTGTGAGCAGACAGTCTCCTGGGGGCTGGAGAATGAATTCTGTGCTCGCTATACTAGCTAGTAGCCTCATAGCCTCACATGGTCACCTTACAATAGCAATAGCCCACATTTTTATAACACTTTAAGGTTTGCAGAGCACTTCCTCCACAATGAGCCTGTAAGGAAAGTAATACAAATATTATTATCCCTTTTTAAAGAGAAGGGAAAGTGAAGCTGTGATTTTCCCAACATCATATTGCTAATATAATCTAAGGCATGATGTCAGACTCAGGTGTCTTAACACTTTACAACCAACTTATTTTGCAATCACTCTGCATTTATATCAAGACCTAGATGCCTATAGAAGATGGCAGAGTAAATAGAGCACTGGACTAGGAATCAGGAAAATCAGGTTCCAAATCATGCATGTGATACTCATCAACTTATGACCATAGGAAAGCTACATAACCCCTTGGAACCTCGGTTTCTTCATCAGTAATAAAGAAATGACCATAACACTTTTTGCAGGGGATTGTGAGAATCAAACTTATATAAAGCTCTTTGTAAATTTTAAGGCACTGTAGAAATGAGTTAATATTGTTGTTATTTAATAGTTTCTGATCTAAAAAAAAAAAGGTTGAGGAAGGGGGAACCTTTGCTCAATATAACAATACCCTTTGTAATAGAAGCTAAAGAGAGGGGCAAGATCCCCAAGAGTGACCCCTCAGCATGAGAACCTTGTACCAGGTGAATCGCACTGCTTTCTTTTATAAGCAGCTATTGCTCTGAAATTGATCAAAGCATTTTTGAAATCCATTTGGAATTTTGAGAAACAGCATCACATAGAGTCTGGATAGAAATCCAGACTAGGAATCAGGGCAACCCTGCTACAGATCCTCCTTCTGACCCATAGTGGCTGGGCAAGTCACTTAACCTCTCCTGGCCCAGAGCAACAAAAACTATAAATTGCAAGCAGCTGCTGTTTCACTGGTGGTGGGAGTTTAATGCTAAAAAAATTCCTTTTATGACCCCCCAAATCACAGGTCTGGGCCAAAAAAGAAAAAGCTTAGTATTTTAGCTCATGCATAATCTTGGGCATAAAATGGGATGTACCAGTAGTATTGATTAGGAGTCCTCAATTTGCTACTTGCTAGTTCATATGGCCTTAAACATGTCATAGTCTCTCTCAGTTTCTCAGACTAGGTGTTATCTAATGTCTTTTGCAGTTCTAAATGTATTTATTTACTTCAAAGATCCCACCTCTCTGTACAGAAAAACTTTGCCATCCCTTTTAATTTTAGTGCCTTTCTTCTGTCAGTTAATTCTTAATTGTCCTGTATATAGTTTATTTATATATATTTCTTTACATGTTTTCTTCCCACTAGATTGGAAGCTCCTCAAAGGCAGAAAGCATTAGTGGCTTTCTCCACAACCCCAACATTTAGCATAATGCCTGGTACATGGTAGGTGCTTGATAAATTTTTCTTGACTGATTGACTGCAATGTAGCATCTCCTAGATAAGGCACGTGGGGATGGTCATGAAAGGAGTCAATGACACTAGGCAACTAAGTAGGAATGGCTTTTGTCCTTTTGGGTATCCCCAATGTTTAACACAGTGCACATAGTAGGTGCTTCATAAATGCTTGTGATTTGATGATCACTTCAGAATCACTAAATAGAGTTGTAAATAGTGATAGGTTGAATGATTCTGGTTTGATTCCAGGAATCTTGAGATTTAGTTGTCAAATGGTACATTTGGGCAGTTGTGAGAAGCAAGGGGTAGTCCAATGTAAGGGAAGAAGCTGAAATCTTAAAAATAGGACTGGTTTCAGATCTAATTCTTTCTGTCATACCCACTACATGGCCTTGGCCACATCAATTGAAATTTCCAGTTCTCAGTTTCTTCATTTGTAAAATTGTGATATTAATGCCATCTCTGACTAATCTATAGGGTTGTTGTGAGATAATGGATGTTAAGCACTTTATCATCATTCAGCTGTAGGGAAATGTGAACAGTCCCTGTTGTTGTTATTATTAGAACAAAGATTGGTCTTCTCCAGGTCTGAGTCCACAGACCAGAATCCCTGACCCATTGGCCAGACTCCTTCCAGCCTTGGGAAAAAGGTGGCAAGGGCCAAGCCTGGTGTGACAAGAGCTTGTGTTCTGTATTCAGTCAAGCTTTCAGAAGACTGTCAGTGTCAGACAGAGCCTGCCACGTGGAAAGCCGAAGGATGAGAACTAAATTGCAATTGACTGAGCTTTGAATTAAGCAATCAACTGATTAATGACTTGACTTTTTGTCTAATAAAGCAAAGTGTAAATGGGGTCCAGAGAAACATTGCAGTGCCTGAGCTGGAAAGAGTCAAGTGTTTAGAAAGGTCTTCAAGAAGTTTTGCTAATCCACTAATATCTCCCTCCCCCATCCCAATCTAGACTGACCGATGCTGAGACAAGAGAAAAGATGGAATGATCCAAGAAATTCCCAGCCTACTCTGCTGTTTGTCTTTTGTTCTCGAAGAGGACCATAAACCTCAGGAAGGTGAAATGCCATAACTTGTATGTGAATTGGATTTAAATGAAGGAGGGCTGGGCAAAGTCACCAGCTTTACTTTTCTCCTCCAGATCCATCTGCGTCCAGTGGCAAGATATAAATCAGAATGACTGGAGATGTCCCTGGATTCAATAGAAGATCTTGGGCTTTTTAAACTAAGATCTTTCCCAGGTCTCAGTTTGACTGAGGCAACACCCATTCAGTGATTAGGGCTAGGTAGCAATTGAGGCAAAAAATAACCTCTTTTACTTAGTCAAAAAAATAAATTTTATAGAATATCATATAAATATATATGTGCACATACATATACATATATGAACATATATATAGATGGTTTCTGGTCAAAACGATTGCTATTTACATTGACTCTGAGCCATCAGGATCAAGCAATGTCCAACAATAACTTTTCTCATCTATTTCTCAGATCCAGTCTTCCCTTGACAGTCTGTAAAGATACATCGATGACTCTGAGGAGGCTGACCAGTCTAGAGATAAAAGATACAACCTAGTGTAACAATAACAATAATGAGGATAATGGGGATATGAGAAGCTGTGGTAATAAAGATAATAACTTCCTTTTTTCTATAGTAAATTAAAGTTTATAAAACACTTACCTCCCAAGCCCATATATAGTTCAAGTATCATTTTAATTTATTTAACCAGTGAAGAAACTGAGGCTCAGAGAAATCTTTAATAAAGTCACACATCTAGCAAATATCATAAATTCTATTTGAACCCCAAACTCACAACTTATAGATTGTGACATTCCTTCACTTAGATGAAACCTAAGGGTAAGGTCCCAGCTCTGATTCTTTTTACTGAAGGACATTGTGCAAATCAATTACTTTTCTGGAACCTGAATTTCTTCTTCTGTAAAACAGAGATAATAACCGCTTCCCCAGATTTCTCACAAAGCTTTTGTAAGGATCAAATAAGATGATGGATGGGAAAGGACTTTTTAACCCACAAATCTGAGATATCTCCAAACTCAGAAATGTTGTGATTCTATAAAATGTAAACTCAATTGAGCTCAGCTAAGCCTTCAGCCTGAATACCGCTAATGGCTGGCATCTAGAATGAATGTGTTCCTATAACCTATGGCTAACCAAATCCTCTGAAGAATGTAATATGGAGCCCTGAGAAGCAGCCACTCCTGGAGCTAAGTCTCTCATATTGTTAAAAGATGAACAAGAAGAAGCAATTTCTAGCATGATAGCACATGCCCAAAAACAGGTAGATGGGCAATGTGGGAATGAGGTCAAAGACAGATTCATAAGATTTAGAACCCAAAGAAACTTTAAAAACCATATAATCCAAACTTTCATTTTACATATGGGGAAAATAAAGACTGGAAAGAGACTTGTCCAAGATCATGGCTCTAGTAAATTGCTGGTGCAATCCAAGGTTCTTCTTTTGCACTCTTATCCTAGATAATCCTAGATCTGCAAGCCACCATCATCACATGAAGATGAGTTGGAGGAAATAAGTATTCCAGCCTGGAGAAGAAAAGACTCAGGAGGGTATACTTGGAAATCTTTTTGAAGGAAAGGTTAGATTTGTTCTGTGTGGTTCTAAAGACAAAATTAGGATCCATAAAGGCTAAGAGGCAGATTTTAACTCAATTTACCAATGATAACAATTTAAAATGACATATGCCTAATTTGTACCCTTTTTCTGCCTTCAGGACAAAATTCTTTAAACTTACATTATTCCTTCCTCAACTATTTTGATGGAATCAGGTCTTTTCATATAATTATTAAACTCAATAGTGAACACTTTACAAAAGGGATATTGGCTATACCGATAGTGAGTTTCTCATGCCTACAGGTCTTCAAAGTGCAAACCTGACCACTTCCTTTAGAGGCTAGAGGAAAATTCTGCTCAGGTACAAATTTAATTTGGTACCATTTGAAGTTTCTAGTAGTTCTTAGAGTGTGTGTTTCAGTTTTCTTATTGCCTCAACTCCAGTGACTCTCTCACCTTCTTCTCATCCCTTTATCCTCCATTCTCAAGTCCATGGAAAATATAGTAGATTTAGGGCAGTGTGGTGGGTGGTACAATAATAATAATAAGATTCGAATTCCAGTCCCACCTCTGACTCTTATAAGCTGTGTAACTGAGCAGGTCACTTGCATCTTTAACTTTAAGGCAAATTTTGAAGATTTTTAAAAGGTCTTGATCTCTGTTGGTAGAGGAAATTCCTGTACTGAAAAAATCACAGGTCTTTGAAGTACTGATATATAGACATACTCAGAAAGTTAAAATAAATTAATTTGCCTAATGAATTAGCTGAGAGCTTACAAGAATATTAAACCTATCTAGCTCTGAGCTAGATATCACCCTGAAGCAGTATTTAGGTCATGCCTATTCATAATTGTGTCCCACCCCTGTTCTTTTGCTGGGACTTCACTAGTACCAGTAATGTTTCTTCCCCAAATCCTTTGCAGTGGATTAGCTCTGCCTAGCATCTACTTCTCTAGGATTTATCTTATTGGTTCTTTTAAAAATGTAAACCAATTGAGTCTAAACAACACTCTCAACCAATTGAGAATAATCCCTACCATTCTTATGAAAGAAGACCTTCTCTATATAGCTTTCTCTCCTCCTTAAGGAATGGGATTCATCACAAAATATCACATTCTACCAAGAACAACATAACATATGACCAATTTTGCCACAAAATTTCACCAAGATAACGTGTTTCTTCTGAGTCAGTTCTAACCCAAATTCAAAATGTTTCCAAGAAATAGAATACACCTAGCCAATCACAAGGTATACAGAGAGGATCACTTGCGTTTCATAATAGAGGAAGGAAGCTGTTGATCAGTGCAATGATCAATTGCCTGGCAGAATGGTAATAGATTCAAGGTGCAAAATAAAACTTTTTTTGGATGACCAATGCAGGAATTTGTTTTGTTTGACCTTACATGTTTGCTGCAAGAGTTTTGTTTTTCTTTTTTTCCAGTGGAGTGGGAACTAAAATAAATATTAGAGGATATCTAGCCCATTCCTATCAGTGGACATGTTGGTGAATCAAGGCAAAAAAAAGTAAGAGACTTCCTTCCGGACACACTATGACAGCCTTAATCATTGATTTTTTTTAAACTGGGTTTAAATCCTGCCCTTTTCATTTATTGGTCGTGATACTGGACAAGTTTCTCCTGTTAGAAAGTGTCTTTGGTTTCCTCATTTATGAATCATATAAGATCTTTTATAATTCTAAAATTATATTATTCTTATAGTTCTGTTAATGGCAGACCCAAAATTAAAACCCATGTCTTCTAACTCATACTACTACATACATTGATTTCTCTTAGTTAGCATTTATCAGATTCAACCCACTCGATCTGCAAACTCTAATGCTGCCCAAAGAAATGCTCCCTCACTTTTTTAATACAGATAGATCAATATAGAACCTCACTCTGTCCTCCCATCTAATATCAGGCCTGGCTTGACAGCAGAACACCAAAGAATCTAAAATACTTTTTTAGAGACAGCAACAAGTAACACACTGGCATTAGTCCTGAGCCTGGCCCTAGAGGATCACAGAGTGGAAATGGGGTTATTACAGGAAAAAGGATTGAATTTGTCTCCTTGTTAACATTCCCAACCTGCTCTGAGAGGTCTGTCAAAAAGAGAATTTCCCAAAACACATCCCATAACCTTTATGCCCTCCACATCTCTTAATGACATTTAGTTAGACCAGAATTGAAAATACTAGAGCCAGACCCAGTTATTTTGTCTTTCATATGTGAGCATCCTACTTTCAGGGCTTGGCAATGACATTGCATTGTCCTAGAAAAGCTATAATTGGGGTGCTGGCCATGGTCCTGACCTCGGCTGTCAGACTAGTTTCTAATAGCTTTTGTTACTTCTTGCTGAGGTATTTCAGTCATGTCTGACTCTTCATGACTCCATACTGAAGTGTTTTGCCATTTCCTTCCCCGGTTAATTTTAAGCTGAGGAACTGAGGCAAACACAGTGAAGCAACTTGCTCTGAGTCACATAGTTAGGAAATGCTGAAGTCAGATTTTAATTCAGATTTTCCGGATTCCAGGATCAATTCTCTAACCACTGAACCCCCTAGCTCTCCTTTTGCTGCTTAATTTGGTTCCTCCTCTTTTAGTAATACTGATGAAGAGCAAAGGAATTGAGTGGGATTGGCAGAGAAAGCCTGAAATACTGATAAGGTCATAATACTCCCTGATACAAACAGGGAGGAGCACTGATAGGGATTGGCTTAACCTTATAGCCCTACCCTGGTAGAGATCTTGGGAACCTCCATTTTATTTTATCCAATCAGAAAGTCAATTTATGATGTCAAATATCCAAAGTTAAATTTCCCCTCTAAATCTGTCCATGACCTATCCCATCTTTGCTGAATCCCTCTTGGGATTAGCCTGCTATGGCATTCTATCTCATGGTGTCTTTCTTCTCACCCCCATTCCTCATGACACCTTTCTCCTTGTTATAGCCAACTTACTCTTTCAGGATTCTAAACTCCTCTTTGGACTTAGCCTGTCAGTCAATGGCATACTCCCATCTTCTGGCAGATTGATTACCATGGACCACAGTACCCACACTTTTAATGTGGAAACCTAAAGATGGAGGATTCAATTATGTGATCTGAAAGGATCTTGCCACTCTCCTCATAGTATTTGACTTAAGCAGAGGGCTATCTCCAGTCATCCTAATCTATACCTTGCCACTGGACCCAGATGATTCTGGAGGAGAAGGTGAGACTGGTGACCTTACACAGCTCTCCTTTACTTAAATCCAATTTACTTGTCTATCATGGCCCACCCTGATATCATGAGCCTCTTCAAGAACAAAGTATAAACAATTTCTGTGAATAGGAGTAGAAAATGCCCCACTGGGAAATCAAAGAAATCAGCCAGTTGAGCAACACAGTTTTTTTTCTTTTCTTTTCTTCTTTTCCTCCTCCCCCCTCCATCTACATAGGGCATCACACCTTTGCCTATAGGAGCTCTGCCCAAAGGGATGTAAATTTTGATTTCTGAAACTTCTAAAGATATCTTCAGGTTTGCAGTCTAGGACCATGTCCTCAATCGAAATCATTCTGGTTCTCAGTGATTTCCCAACAATAGGTTCCAGGCCAAGTCCTGCTTTATCACTGTTTGACTATGATGGACTCAGAGTGCATATAAATAGCAATTGTTTCTGTTTTGGGCAGAAACTCTGAGGGTCTTCCCTTTCCAGAATGATAATTTTTAGATTAGTTAAAATAGGCTATTCTCTGCCTCATTTTTTTAGTTAGCCTTAATCATTGATTGGCCTTTACCACTGATTATTGCTTCTGTCAAATTGAGAAACTGAGATGTTTTATTGGGAAAGATCTTAGTTTAAAAAAAAAGGCCAAGATCTCCCACTGCATAAAGGATCAGACAGAACTCTGGAGAAGTATACTTGAAACAAGGATACTTACAACAAATTGTTAACTAAGTGGAATTGATGAGATAATGGTTCTTTAGAATGCATATACTTAGTACTTAGCATGGTGATGTAATGCTTCTCTAATTCAAACATAATCAGTATGATGTAAAGATGTGATTGTAATAGGGTATTTAAGGACTGAGAAGAACTGGAAATGAGACATTCCATCTTTGACCATCCTACTGGTGGCTCTCCTACCTTCATCACTTTTCCACCTAAAAACCAAGACCCATCAGAAAGATCTCCAGAAAGCTAGCCCAAACATTACAATCTCCAGTTGTCTTGGTCTATACCTTTCCATTGGATCCATCTGGTTCCAGAGGAGAAAGTGAGACTGGTAATTGTACAGTCCAACTACACTTAAATCCAATTCACATGGCATCCATCTGGTTCCAGAGGAGAAAGTGAGACTGGTAATTGTACAGTCCAACCTGCTCAGGATCACATAGCTAGCAAGTGTCAAGTGTCTGAGGCCAGATTTGAACTCAGAAAGAAAACATGTACACAGATAGAGATAGAGATAGAGATAGAGATAGAGATAGATAGATAGATAGATAGATAGATAGATAGATAGATAGATACTGTGCCACCAAGTTGCTCCTGTCTTCGATCTATACATATTTTATATAAAATAAATAAGAGGAAGTAGCCCTTATATCACTGTGAATAGTTAACTGAGACACAAGACAAGGTAAAAAATAGTGCTGATGTTTAACCTGAGTTTGGATACTGATTCTGCTACACATCACCAGTGCAACCTAGGCTAAGTCAATTAACTTCTATGAGTCACAATTTCATCATGTAAAAATTAAGGTTACCAAGATGACAACTAAGAGGCCTTACAGTTTTATATCTAAATGTTATTTTTATATTATCCTCATGAGAAATCCCAGACCTTTCCATATCCAAAACCAGAGAGGTAAGCATTAAGTCAAGAGGAAAGAAATACCTTGAGGATAGATAATCTCATAATTGTGACTTACTTTTTACACTGGGAATTCTCCACTAAAAGTGGTCTGTGAAGGCTACTAACTTTGTGATGATGGACTAGTTTCTTGCCTCTTTGGGCCTCAGTTTCCTCCTTTGAAGTTTAGGAAGTTGGAAGGTCTTTAAGATCTTTCCCCCTGCCTCCCACCATTTCATAAGGCCTATTTTCTCAGTCGTACATAAAAATATTCTCATATCCCAGAAAAACATTCAATGTGTCTCCTTCCAGAGAGATTGATTCATTGTGTCAAGCTAATGTCTCCAGGTTCCTATAAATGAATCCATATGAGTCAGTCTATTGAAGTAATATCACCTTCCCTGACACAATTATCTGTACCTCCTTCAAGGTCAGTCATACATGCCAAATTCATCCACTGAACCATCACCAAGTCAGATGGCAACATGTTACAATGAAAAAGTCCTAGACCTATTAGACGAAAGCAGTTTTGAGTTCTATTTCCAACTCTGATGTGTGATCTTAGTCAAATCACTTCATATCTCTGAATTTCAGTTCCTTCACCTGTAACACAAGGACAACGTCATTGAATTTCTTCATGGATACTCACAACTTTTTTTGTAAAAAATCAATATTGATATTGAGAAGAGTTTCTAAAAAAGAGAATGCGTTATAGCTGAGTGACATTAGTTTAAATAATTCAATTCACCAAACATTTCTTAAGTATCTAGTATGTACAAGGCTCTTTTCTGGATATTGGGGATACTAAGGCATAAATAGAACAGTCCTTACCCTTTAGAAGCTTATATTGTACTAAAGATGTAGGGAGTAGATACAGCAAGATATAATATATAGTTTCTCTTTGGTTTTAAAATCTCAAGGAACAGAAATACATACATACTTTAATCTGTATTTATTAGAAATAATATTATATTTATTTACATATTATACATAAAATAAATAAATCATAAATAATATATACTCTGTGAAAGAGGAAATTTGCAAAAGACAGGAGAAATTGAGGTATTTCTCAGTTTCCAGATAGAGTAGGAGTTCCCAGCCAGCAGAATTCTATGCAGTAGCTGCTCATTCAGAGAGTGACATGATCCCTGACTACATGAACTCCCTTCTCTATAAATTTCTAGAGACTTATGTAATTTTCTAGGTTATATGCCAAGAGGTAATCTGCATAAAGGACCCCTCCTTCAATCAGATATATGGAAAAGTCCATCCAGAGCAAGCCATTGATGTCAAAAGATCTTTGAAGTCTTTTACAGGAATTTTGTGGGTCTTCACTCTTTCTGCTTTAATCTTTGGCCTTTATCACCTTTAATAAAAGCACTTTTTTCTATCATTAGTTAATCTTTGTAATTCCATGATTTGAAGACAAGCCACCCATGAGCTACACATAGAAATCACAGAAAGCAGAATGATTGCCCAATAATAGGTTCCAGGCCAAGCCCCGCTTAATCACTATTTGAACTATGATGGACTCAGAGTGCATATAAGAGTGAGAACATCTGGGAGCTAAGATGGTGGAATAAACTCATTACTCTCCCATATTCATCTCCAAGTAATCATAAAATCATATCTCAAAACAAATTCTGGAATGGCAGAACCAACAAAATGATAGGCTAAGACAACCTTTTAGTCCAAGAAATTTTGTAAGATTGGCAGGAAAATCTATCTCACATAAAAGAGGAGTATAGTCCAAGACAGGAAGCATCCCAGCAAGAAACTGCAAGCTCCACCTCAGTAAATCAGTTGAGGATCCTAAGCCCCAGCACAATGGAGCAAGCAAACACCAACACCAGGACATACACATACACATGCCTCAGTATAGCCAAAGGAATGAGCAGAGTCTAGATCAAGAATTACAACATGCTTAAGCATAGTCCTGGGCAAATAGGCAGCCTCCAGTGGACAGACCTCCATGTAACACTGAGGAAACTTAGAAACACCCCCAACCTCCTTAGAATATGCCAGACCACAGCATTAGAACCTCAGCTCAGCATCAGGTAAATTACCAGACCCTAAGGCCTCCAGCAGTGACAACCACTCCCCTCACTCTCCCCCCTCAGTAGATCCCAGATACTAAGGTATCCTGTGAACCTCAGGAAATACCAATATAGCACCAGGTATATAGCTAAGGCCTGCAGACATTGGCACAAGAAGTCTGAGATAGTGTTCCATGCACTCAAGGAGCAGAGGTCCAATTTAAAGGAAAGGAAAAAAGGTAAAAAAAGATGAGCAAAAAAGCAACCAAAACAATCTGACTATACAAAATTATTATGGTGACAAGGAAGATCAAGACACAAACCCAGAAAAGGATAATAATGTCAAAGCACCTATGAGCAAAGCCCCAAACAAAAACAGGAAATGGTCTCAAGCCCAGAAAGAAGTCATGGAAGAGCTCTAAAAGGAGCTTCAAAATCATATAAGAAAGTCAGGAGAAAAATTGAAGTAAGAAATAAATAATGCAAGAGAATTATGGGGAAAGTGTCAAAAGCTTGGAAAAAGAAAATAAGTGCTTAAAAAATAGAATTGACCAAAGGAAAAGGAGATACAAAAATCATCTGAAGAAATCAACTACTTAAAAAGCACAATTGGTCAAATAATAAAGGAAGTGCAAAAGCTAACTGAGGATAGCTCCTTTGGGGGCAAGTAGAAGCCAAAGATTCTAAAAGACATCAAGAATTAATCAAACAAATTCAAAAGAAGAAAAAATAGGAGGAAAATGTAATATATATCATTGAGAAAACAACTGACCTAGAAAATAGATCCAGGAGAGATAATATCAGAATCACTGGACTACATGAAAATCATAATCAGAACAAGAACCTGGACAACATCTTTCAAGAAATTATCAAGAAAAATTGCCTTGATGTTTTAGAACCAAAGAGCAAAATAGACATCACTTCAAGAAAGAGATCCCCAAATAAAAACTCCAAGGAACATCATATCCAAATTTCAGAACTTTCAGGATAAGGAAAAATACCTCAAGTAACCTGAAAGAAGCAATTCAAATATTGGGGAGCCACAATTAGGATTACACAGGATTTAGCAGCTGCAACATTAAAGGATTAGAGGTCATGGAACATGATATTCTGGAAGGCAAAGAAGCTAGGACTACAACCAAGAATCACTTACTTTCTGAAATTAAACATAATACTTCAAGGGGAAAAATACTGATTCAATGAAATGAAAGGATTTCAAGTTTTCAAAAGAACACCAGAATTGAATGAAAAAGTTTGTCTTCAATATCAAGACCCAAGAGAAGCCTAAAAAGGAAAAAAAGGAAAAGAAAGCATAAAGGAGTTGATGGAGCTAAACTGTTTACATACTTACATGGGAAAATGTTTCTTATAATTCTTAAAAATTATACCACTGATAGTACAACTAGAAGAAATGTACATAAACAGAGTGAATGGGTATAAAATTAATTGGAAGAAATGACAAAAATTATTATGGGATGAGAAAGAGTACAGTGAGTGTAGAAAGAAGGGAAAGGTAGAATGAAGTAAATTGTTAACATTAAGAGGCACAAAAGACCCATTATGTGGAGGAAAAGATGGAAAAGTAGACCATGGGCATTACTTAAGCCTTACTTTCATTAGAATTGGCCCAAAGAAGAAATAGCATACATAATCAGTGAATACCAAAATTTATCTTACCTAACAGGAAAGTAGGAGGGAAAAAATTAATTAAAGGGAATGTGGGTGGAACTGACAGAAGAAGGAGCCAACCATGGAGGTGGTAGACAGAAGCAAAACATTGTCAAAGAAGAAAAGGCAAAAGGAAAGAGAGGACAAACAGAAGGAAAAATAGGATGGAGGGAAATACACAGTAGTAATCATAATTGTGAATATGAATGGGATGAACTCTCCTATAAAACAAAAGCAAATAACAGAGTGGATCAAAAATAAGAATTCTACAATATGTTGCTTATAAAAAAACACTTGAAGCAGAGAGATACACACACAGAGTAAGGGACTGGAACAGAATCTATTATGCTTCAGCTGAAGGGGGGAAAAACAGGAGTAGTAATCTGGATCTCAAACAAAAAATAACCAATTAAAATAGATAAGAAAGAAAATCCCATCTTTCTAAAAGTAACCATAGACAATGACATAATATCAATACTAAACATATATTCACCAAGTGGTATAGCATTGAAATTATTTATTTATTTGTTTGTTTGTTTTAAATTTTATTAAAGCTTTTTGTTTATGAAGTCAAGAAAACAAAGCAGGCTGAGAAGAGAACAAACATTCCAAGAATGGAGGAAAGTCAGAAAAAATTACCCAACTTAGAATACAAAACATATGCATGGGTAATTTTTCAACAGTGACCCTTGCAAAACCTTCTGTCCCAAATTGTCCTCTCCTTCCTCCTACCCCCTCCCGTGGATGGCAGGTAGTCCAATACATGTTAAATATGTTAAAATATATGTTAAATCTAATATAGGTATACCTATTTCTATAGTTATCTAGCTGCACAAAAAAAAATTAGATCAAGAAGGAAAAAACTGAGAAAGAAAACAAAATGCAAGCAAACAACAACAGAAAGAATAAAAATTCTGTTGTGGTCCACATTCAGTTCCCACAGTCCTCTCTCAGGGTGTAGATGGTTCTCTTCATCACTGAACAAGTGAAACTGGTTTGAATCATTTCATTGATGAAGAGAGCAACATCCATCATAACTGATCATTATATAATCTTATTGATAGTGTTGAAATTCTTAAAGGAAAAATTAAGTGCATTACAGAAAGAAATAGACAGCAAAACTTAGGAGGTGAATAATATATTAGAAAAGTTAAATATGACAGACCTTTAGAGAAAACTGAATGGAACAAAGAAGAACATACATTTTTCTCAAAAGCACATGGGAAAAGTTGACCATATATTAGGGTATAAAACCCTCAAAATCAAATATATAAAGGTAGAAATATTAAGTATATTCTTTTAATATCATAATGTAATAAAAATTTCATTCAACAAAGGACAATAGAAAGATATATTAAAATTAATTGGAAATTAATCTAAGCCTAAAGAATAAATGAGTCAAAGAACAAATCATAGAAATGATCAACAATTTCATTAAAGAGAATGACAACAGAGACAAAATCCCAAAATTTTAGGATGTAACCAAAGCGGTACTTGGATGGGGGGGAGGGGATTTGTCTACATTGTAAAATCAATAGAATAGATAATGAGCAGATCAATGAATTGTAAGTAGAAAGTAGTAAAAGTACAAATTTAAAATCCCCAATTGAGCACCAAATTGGAAATTTTGAAAATTAAAGGTGAGATTAATAAAACTGAAAACCAAAAAATAAAATAAAATAAAATAAAACTGAAAACAAAAAAAAAACCCTATTGAGTTAATAAATAAAACTCTGAGCTGGTTTTATTGAAAAAAATAGATAAGGCATTGGTTTGTTTGATTTTTAAAAAATTAGAAAGAAGGGAAGAAATCAAACATCCAGTTTCAAAAATTAAAAGGATGAAAGCACCATCAATGAAGAAGAAATTAAAGCAATTGATTAGGAAATATTTTGTCCAATTATGTGCCAATAAATTTGACAAATTGATGAATATTTATGAAAATATAAATTACCTAGATTAACAGAACAGGAAATAGAATTCCTAAATAACCCCATCTTAGAGAAAAGAAATTGAACAAACCATTAATGAACTCCCTAAGAAAAAATCCCCAGGAACAGATGAGTTCACAAGTGAATTCTACCAAACATTTAAAGAACAATTTATTCTAATGCTATATAAACTGTGTACAAAAAGAGGCAAAGAAGGAGTCCTACTACACTTTGTTTATGACATATGTTGCTGATACTTAAACACAGAAAAAGAAAATTATAGACCAATTTCCCTTGTGAATATTGATGCAAAAATTTTAAATAAACTATTAACAAGCCAATTATATCAATATGGCACTAGGATTATAAATTATGACCAGGTAGGATTTATACCAGCAATGCAGGGTTAGTTCAATATTAGGAAAACAATCAAAATAATTGACCATATCAATAACAAAACCAACATAAATCATGATTATCTCAATAGATGCAGGAAAAGCTCTTGACAAAATGTAGAACCTTTTCCTATTAAAAATACCAGAGAGCATATAAATAAAGGGAACATAAAGAGAGCACTTTTCAAGTAAAGAAAGTCAGATCTAAACAATTGGGAAAATATCAATTGCTCATGGACAAGCTGAGTCAAAAGAATAAAAATGACAACTCTACCCAAGTTAATTTATTTATTCAGTGTCAAATCAATCAAATCACCAAAATTTATTTGCTAGAACTAGAAAAAAAATTCATCTAGAAAAATAAAAGGTCAAGAATATCAAGGAATTAATGGGGGAAAATACATAAAGGTGGTCTAGCAATACCAGATCTCAAACAATATTGTAATACAGTTATCATCAAAGCTAGCTGGTATTGCATAAGAAATACTAGTGATGGATCAGCGAAATACTTTTTTTACATAAGACATAGTAATAAGTTACCATGGTAACCCAACATTTGATAAACTCAAAAACCCTAGCCTTTGTGATAAGAACTCACTATTTGACAAAAATTTCTGGGAAAACAATAGGGCACAAACTAGATATAGACCACTATATCACACTACATCTACCAAAATGAAGTCAAAATGGGAATATGATTTAGATATAAAAGGTGATGCCATAAGCAAATTAGAAGAGCAAAGAATAACCTACCTATTGTATTTATGAAGAAGGAAAGAATTCATGACCAAACAAGAAAAAAGAGAATTACAAAAAGTAAAATAGACAAGTTTTATTATATTAAATTGAAAGGTTTTTGTACAAACAAAATTAATGCAACCAAGATTAGAAGGGAAGCAGAAAACTGGAAAAAAATCTTTACAGCAAGTTTCTCTGATAAGGGCCTGATTTGTCAAATATATAGAGAACTGAGTCAAATTTATAAGAATAAAAGTCATTCCTCAATCGGTAAGTGGTCAAAGATCATGAATAGGCAGCTTTCAGATGAAGAAATCAAAAGTTATTTATAGGCTTATGAAGTCTTGCTCTAATCACTTTTGATTAGAGAAATGCAAATTAAAACAATTTCAATGTACCATCTCATACCTATCAGATTGGATCATTTGACAAAAAAAAAGAAAAAATCATAAATGTTAAAGAAGATATGGAATACTAATGAACTGTTGGTAAAGTTGGTAAAGTTTTGAACTAATCCAACCATGCTGAAAAGCAATTTGAAACTATACCCATATCCTTTGCATATCCTTTGATCCAGAAATACCACTACTAGGTCTATATCCCAAAGAGATCATAAAAGAGGGGGAAATATCTATATATGCAAAAATATTTATTGCAACCCTTTTCACTATGGCAAAATATTGAAAAATGAAGAGATGTCCATCAGTCAGGGAATGGCTGAACAAACTATGGTTTATAAATGTGATGGAATACTATTGTGCAATAAGAAATGATGAACAGGCAGATTTTAGAAAAACCTGGAAAAATCTGTAGCAATTGATGCAAAGTGAAATGAACAGAAGCAGGAAAACATTACACAGTATAAGCAATGTCATGTGATAATCAATTATGCATGACACAGATTTTCTTAATAACACAATGATCCAAGACAAGTATAAAGGACTCCCAAAGTAAAATGCTATCTGCATCCAAATAAAGAACTTATAGACTATGAATTCAGATTAAAGCATGCTTTTTTCACTAATTTTATTCTTTTGAATGAGTTTTTTTTTCCTTTTGATCTGTTTCTTCTTTCACAACTGTGACTAATATGGAAATGTTTTACATGAGAGCACATGTATAGCCTATATCAAATTGTACCATTTTAGGAAGAGAAGAGGGGAGGGAGAAAATTTTGGAACTCAAAATGTTGTAAAAGGAATGTTTAAAATTCTCTTTATATGTAATTAGAGGGAGAGCAAAATACTATTTTAAAAAGAAAGGGGCAGAAAAGAAAAAGAAAGAAAGAAAGAAACCACCAGTAAAACACACACAAAAGAATACAAGAAGACGTGCTTTTGTCTTATTGGCACACATGGGTTCCAGTATTGGTCTGTCCTGGGAAAGTAAGCCATACAAAAAAACCTGGAAATCATTTCTATTCCAATCAAACACTTATTTAAAATAACCCAAGACTGTCAAAAGTTTTGTGGTTTCATACCGGAGCCTGTTATAAATTCCTTAAGGTGAGGGACTGTTTCATTTTGTCTATATCCTCAGGGCCTAGCCTGGTGTCTGCCCTAGGTAGGCATCTAATAAAAGCTTGTTAAGCTGAACTGAATTGAGTTACAAAAGCATCAGTCTATACCCTAGACCAATGAAGGTTAGATCAAATGAGGATAAATACAGGGGTGGATAAATTCTTTTAGGGTCAGGGCTCATGAGTAATTCAAGCTGTTTCTGTCAACTTGCCTCCTTGCCTCCATAGGGTAAAGTGGTTTGATCTAACCAGCTTGAAATTATATGAGTTCAATGTAGTTTATGGAAAGCAAGAGAACTGACACCTGTTGGGGGATGCAAGTCAAGGCCTTAACAAAGAAAGTAGCCCCCTGAGCTGAACCTTAAGAAAAAAAATGTCTTGATAATAACAAAGGAAGGAAGGAAGGAAGGAAGGAAGGAAGGAAGGAAGGAAGGAAGGAAGGAAGGAAGGAAGGAAGGAAGGAAGGAAGGAAGGAAGGGACGGAGGAGAGGGGAAGGGAGGGGAGGGGAAGGAAAGGGAGGGGAAGGAAAGGGGAGGAGAATAAAGAGGAGGGAAGGGGAGGAAAGGGAACCCACCTCTTACATCCCAGGACTGTACTAAGTGCTTTTCAAATATTATCTCATTTGAACCTCACAACAACTCTGGGAGGTAGGTGCTATTACTATCCCTATTTTATAGTTAAGAAAACTCAGACAGACATAGGTTAAGTGACTTGTCCAGGTTCACACAGTTAGTAAATTCTGAGGCTGAATTTGAATTCAGGTCTTACTGACTTGGATTGTGTCTATCCATTGTATAACCTAGCTGCATCTGAGAGGAGTACATTCCAGACATGATGTGAATGCTTGGCGCCCTGGATGAATTCTGGCTCCTAAAGTCCTCCCCTCTCATAGTTGACGCTGCAATTCACCACTGAAACAACCAACCAAAGAAAGCATTAAAAACAAGATCTTCCTCTCTTCTCTCTTCCCACCCAAAGAGCCCCAGACCTGCAGAGGATGAGCTCAGGCAGGACAGCTAGAGGGATGTTTCTGAGCTGACCTAGCAGGGTTCCCCCTCCCCACTCTAATTTTAGTAAATGTAAAACTCCCCAGCTGGGCCTGCATAATCCGTGCATCAGCACAACAAGATGCTTACTCAATAAAATAGTTCAACTAAGTGATCCCAGCATGTGATTCTGTAAGGACTCTTATTTTTTAGGGGGGGAAATGTTATCATTTTCCATTTCTGCTTAATGAATCATAGGAATTATGGTAACATTACAAATGGCCTTCTTTGCAGCCTATTAGTTTGTTTCTGGAGGGTCCTAATGGAAAGCATGCTTCATTTGTATCAGAGCCTGCCCCCAAGCAAGAGAGAATGAATTGTATTATTATAAGCAGTTACCTTTTACAATGATCCAGCCCCTAGTGAAAAGGATGGGCTCCTGCGGAGGTTCCTTTGGGGCTGTACCTCCTGATTTGGGCATTTCCTGGATAAAGTTTCTGGCCTGCTATGATGAAAAGAAACTGTTAGGGCCAAGCATTTCTACTCATTCAAATGAGTCTCCAAAGGTCCTGGGGGAAATAGCTGACCACTCATGGAAAGAAACCTACATATTATATGAGACGGTTTTATGCCAGCATGAGCCCGAAAATTGGAACCTGGACTCATTGGAAGACTAGGCTCTGAGAATGTTGGGAAGAGGCAGGAGAATGCTCAAAAGAAGTCTGGGTTATACTCCCCCAAGGGCATGAAGGCTGGAGAGGACCCCTTAAAAAGGGGATGATTTTCTCCATTTGTGCATGGACTAGAGTCTATTTGACTTTTTTTTTTTTTTTTTGCTGAGGCTATTGGGATTAAGTGACTTGCCCTAGCTTACTTACACAGCTAGGAAGTGTTAAGTGTCTAAGGTCAAATTTGAACTCAGATCCTCCTGACTTCAAGGCTGGGGCTTTATCCAAAAAACAATGAGTTTTTGTTGGTCTTTCATTATTGGTTTTTTTGAAAGCAATTGGCATTAAATGACTTGACAAGATCACACAGGTAATAAGTACTAAGTGTCTAACGTGAGACTTGAACGCAAGTCCTTCAGAGTCCATGGCCAGTGTACCATCCACTGTACCATCTAGCTGCCCTTTATCTATTATTCTTGAAGAAGCCCGTGACATTAGATTTTCCATGACATGTAAATGAATTAAATTGAAGTGAAGGAGGGTTGTTCAAAGTCAGCAGCCTCACTTTCTCCTCTGGAACCATTAGGGTTCAACTAGCAAGATATAAATTTGGATGACTGGAGATGGCTTTGGATACAGTGGGAGACCTTGACCTTTTTAAGCTCAGGTCTTTTAACAGGTCTCAGTTTGACTACAGAAGACATCAAACTGGGAAGAACAGTCAACACACTGGGTGATAGTCAGGATACTGAAAGATCTCCATAGGCTAAAATATTAGACCAAGACAAATAAGATGGACTTGAATAAAATGTAAATTGAATTTAAATTATATTTAATTTAATTTAAAGTCCTACACTTGGGTTTGAAAAATCATCTTCATGAATCCAAGATGGCAAGGAGACATTGCTAGACAGCAAGGTTTTAGTAAATTGTAAGCTTAATACAAGTCAACAGAGTGCTCTGGCAGCCAAAAAAAAAAGGCTACATTGAAAGGTTGTAAGTAGTGTCCAGTGGCAAGGAGATGATAGTCCCACTGTCCTCTGCTCTGTTGGATTAGTTTTAAGCACTGCATTTTAGGTAGGACATTGATAAGTTAAAGCACATCTAGAAAGAGATCGTGAGGATGGCAGAGGGCCTTAAGTTCATGCCCTATGAGCTTTGGTTAAAGCAGGAGTAGGAAACATCTGGCTCGAAGGCCATAGAAGGCCCATGAAATCATTTGCCAAGGCAACTACAGGTGATGACAAGCTGAAAGCTAGATTACAACAACCTCCTGGTGCTTGAGTTCTATAAATTGCTAATTTTGTATAGCCCATGAAAGATGCTGTAAAAAGTCAAATTGCCCTTGGCAGAAAAAAAGATCCCCCTCCTCCGATTTAAAGGAATTAAAAATGTTTGGTCTGCAGAAGAGAAGGCAGGGCAGTTGAAGGAACAGCAGTGGAGATGCTAATCATTTCCTCATTTTTTGAAGGTCTATCATGTCAAAGATTTTTTTCTGCTTAACTCCCAATTACAGAACTAGGAGCAATGAGTGAGAGATTGACTAAGGCTCAGTATCAGGAAAACTTTCCAAACCATTGGACTGTCCCAAAGTAAAGTGGATTCAGTCAGGAGGAAGTGGGTGCAAGCTCCCTGGAGCTTCAACAAAAGCTAGAGGACAACACTAGTGTATAATATGGAAGAGAATCATGCTCAGTGATTGGGGGCAAGAACTAAGGCTCTAGAAGTAGATCACTTCCAATTCTGAGGATCTATTAATTACATGTGAGTTCAAGATAGCTTATGGACAGCAAGAATACTGACCTCCTTGGGGGGAGGGGGACCCTTCACAAAGAAAGTAGCACCTAAACTGAGAAAATAATAGTGGATGGATGGAAGGAAGGAAGGGAGGGAGGAAGGGAGGAAGGAAGGAAGGGAGGGAGGGAGGAAGGGAGGGAGGAAGGAAGGAAGGGAGGGAGGGAGGAAGGAAGGAAGGAAGAAAGGAAGGAAGGAAAGAAGAAAGGAAGGAAGGAAGGAAGGGAGGGAGGGAGGAAGGGAGGGAGGGAGGAAGGAAGGAAGGAAGGGAGAGAGGGAGGAAGGAAGGAAGAAAGGGATGAAGGAAGAAAGGGAGGAAGGAAGGAAGGAAAGAAGGAAGGAAGGAAGGAAGGAAGGAAGGAAGGAAGGAAGGAAGGAAGGAAGGAAGGAAGGAAGGAAGGAAGGAAGGAAGGAAGGAAGGAAGGAAGGAAGAGAGGGAGGGAGGGAGGGAGGGAGGGAGGGAGGAAGGAAGGAAGGAAGGAAGGAAGGAAGGAAGGAAGGAAGGAAGGAAGGAAGGAAGGAAGGAAGAGAGGGAGGGAGGGAGGGAGGGAGGGAGGAAGGAAGGAAGGAAGGAAGGAAGGAAGGAAGGAAGGAAGGAAGGAAGGAAGGAAGGAAGGAAGGAAGGGAGGGAGGAAGGAAGGAAGGAAGGAAGGAAGGAAGGGAGGGAGGGAGGGAGGAAGGAAGGAAGGAAAGAAGGGAGGGAGGGAGGGAGGGAGGGAGGAAGGAAGGAAGGAAGGAAGGAAGGAAGGAAGGAAGGAAGGAAGGAAGGAAGGAAGGAAGGAAGGAAGGAAGGAAGGAAGGAAGGGAGAGAGAAGGGAGACTGGAGGGAGCAAGGAAACAAACATTCTCTAATAGGGATGTGCTGGGGACTTCAAAGGGCTTAGAGGAAATGAATGTTAACTTTTCATTGTGACCATTGACACCTTGGAAATCAGCAAATGCTACAAATCATATTTCTTGTTTTGTTGCTTTTCTAAGCTTAAGAAATGATGGGAAAGATATTAATAATGTATTTTTAATCCTAAAAGAGTACACCATGTATATTTTTCCCAGGGATATCATTGTTAACATTTACCAGCACACTTCAATATTTGTGGCCCCTTAGCAAGGGGCATTTAATTGTATCTTTGCTCTGTCCCGGGTTACATTAAATTAGACTTGATGCCCTATCCCAGTGATTCTGAAAATGTGGTAAAAAAAATCCTAGGGGTCTCTGAAACCCTTCGTAGAGGGTGCACAAAATCAAAATTAGTTTTTATTTCTAATATGGAAAATATCTATAATCGGATCCTCAATAATTTTTAATAATATAAAGATACTTAAAACAAAAGTTTGAGAAGCATTGCCCTATGGAATTCTGATTCTATGACCCTACTTTTTTGCCCTTTTGTGGAAGAAAGAACAGAAGAAGGGATTGCTTCCCCTACTAGTCCTGTGCCTAGATTTCTGAACAACTCCACAACCCCCATAACTCAGTGTGGCAACTATGAGAAAAACACTGGCTTTCAGAGTTTTAACTAACGTCTGGAATAAATCTCCCCTTCTCACACTGTTGCACTAAGCTACCTAGATGCCCCATTGCAATATAGACAAACCTTAAAGATCTAGACTAAATGGCTGTGTCATTCAGAAAGAATCAATCCACCAAGAATTAGCCTCTCCCAAAGCATTTTATCTGTACTTCCCTCTGGCCCCTAGAATATCCTGCCTTGTACTGGGGTTTATGTATCTCTTATATCCCCCAGAGTCAAGCTTTCAAAGCTGGGAAAACCCTCACTCTATCTAGTCCACCTGAACTAAAACATGAAATGCAAAGTTAAAATCCTACTAGACTTTCAGTTCCTTAAAGGTACAAACCATGTTTTATTCATCTTTGTAGCTCCTAGAAATGCAGCCTAGAATCCATAACATTTAAAGAATATTTGTTAAATATTTACACAGGAAGATATGGTACATAGAATTAGAAGAGACTTGGATTCAAATCCTTTTAGCTGTGTGATCATAGACAAGTCACATAGGGATGTGATGGAAATAGCTCAACCAGGCTGTTAAATATTCAGGGTGAGCATTTACACCCTGGCAACTGATTCAAATCATGGTTTCATTTATTGTGTTATGGATTATTTAGACTTTTAAAAGCTCAGAAGAAATATTAAAATGCAGTGTGTCCTTAGTCTTTTTTTTTACAGAGACCCTTGTTAAATACTTCCTAGTCCCCAGCTTAATTCTGAGTACCTTGCACAATAATGGTTGGTCTACATTGGTAAAGGGAGTTTCCTCAATAGGAGTTCTCTATTTCTAGTGAAATCAAGGGTTATTTTGGGGTTGTTGTTTTTTTTTCTTTTCAAATCACAGCTACTTTAAATTTCTTTGAAAATATAATTGAAGGGTTACAGATGAAGGTGACTTGAAACAGTGAAAAAGATAGCGTTTGTCATAAGGTCACTCTTTCCTTTTGGGAAGAGACAGACAGAAATAGAAACAGAGAGAGAGAGAGAGAGAGAGAGAGAGAGAGAGAGAGAGAGAGAGAGAGAGAGAGAGAGAGAGAGAGACAGAGAGAGACAGAGACACAGGGAGAGATAGAGAGAGACAGAGAGAGGGGGGAGGAGAGAGGGAGAGGACAGGGAAAGAGGTGGGGGAGGAAAGACAGACAGATAGAGGGAGAGAGGGGGGAGGGAGAGGCAGGAGAGGGAGAAGAGAGGAAGAGGGGGGAGAAGGAGAAGGAGAAGAAAGAGATGGGGGAAAGGAGAGAAACGAGAGAGAGACAGAGGAGACAGAGAGAGGGAGGGAAAGAGGAAAGGAGAGAGAGGAAAGGAAAGGGAGGGTGAGAGAGGGAAGGAGGAAGTTGAATTTGTATCAGAGGCTAGAGATCAGATGGGTATGTTCTTTGGGTGGGGACTTAAGGTCCTAACACATTGACCATAGCAAGAATACTGATTCTGGAGTGAAAAGACCTTTGTTCCAGTCTATCTCTGACAATTGTGTGGCTTTGAGTAAATCATTAAACCTCTTAGGACCTCACTTTCCTCATCTGTATAATGAGGGGGCCGAACTAAATGACTCCTAAATGTCCCTCTAATTCTATATTTATGAGGCTGATTCTCTCCTTTCCCATCCTCAATGACCATAGCAGTCGGAGAAAGTGATAGGATAAAAAGAATTCTGGAGTCTCGAGTGTCCAGACCCTCTCCTTGACACCCATTTGTCAGAGACCCCCTAACAGCTTTATAGCCTTTCAGCTTCACAATCCCAAAGAAGAGAACCATATGGCCAATATCCCATATTCTGGGATAATTTCATGCAAATTTATGAGGTTCAACCTTGATGCATGAGCCTCTTGGAGAAGAAAGAATCCCAAAATTCAGCCTTCAGTAAAGATTAAAGGGAGTTCCAAGATGACTCAAGCAACACAAGACCTCAAAAGCTGAAAGAATAATATGGAACTGATGCAGAAAAGGAACAAATAAAAATCTGAATTCTGCCCTCAGTTACAACTATGAGTCAAAGAGACAGTGCAGGACATTCATAAGAGGGTTGCCTCTCTAGGAAACTCTAGGAACTCAAGTTATTTTCTTTTCTGGGAGAATAAATACAAGCCCTCTGGATATCACCATAAGGGGTGGAAATGGGACTTTCCAGAATGTTGGAGCAGTTACTTTGCCATCTGACATGTGTATCGCACAAGCTAATGCTTGTGACTGTATAGGGCCTGGGAGGGTAAATCGATAGAATGAAGAGAAGTATAGATTGTTGATGGGTTATTATGGGTCTTCTATGTTTTACAGGGCCATGTGTGGTTCCATTTTCTGTACCTAAGGTGTTTTCTTTCTTGAATGCTTAATGAAGAACTGAGAAGACTTTTGCCCACATCTATGGAGATCCAGATACAAGTTGTAATTAAGCTAAATTTTGAGATTTCTGAGAGGAAACTTTGGATGGGAACTAAATAAGCTAAAGAGAAGTGATTTGGGGTTCCAGCCTTAGGAGTGAACCTAGCCTGTGTGTGATCCCAGAGAGCATGGGGTAGGCCATGGAGTATATACTACTTATCTGACTGGGTTGTTTTCCAAACATTAATAATTCTAGTTATCATCAAATCAAAATGTTTTGCATCTGTAGGATGCTATAATAATATGTTTATAAGAATACTTTAATGAGCTCCCCTGGAACTTTCCACGGGCAGCTTCTCCTAGTCACATACTTTGGAATTATAGGATTTAGAGATGGGGGTAGAGGAAAACTGGGGGTCAATCCCCTTAAGTTACACACTTAAGGCCTAGAGAGGTGAGTATCACAGAGCTGGGGTTCAATCCCAGCTGATATCCCAGGGTCATAGACTCAGAAGAGACCTGAAAGGTTCCTTAGTCCAACCTCTACATTACCCCTAGTGCCCCCTTCAAATTCAGTGGCCTTTGTCTTCAGCATTAACTGTCTCTTGTTCTAGTCCTTGCTCTAATATATGACCTTAAATAAGTCCCTTTTTATTCTCAGTTTTCTCCTAGAGAAAAGAAAGGAACTTGAACTAGAGGATTTTAAAGATCCTTTCCCACTCTGATGCTTGATTTAGTACTTGTGTCCTTGAGAAGCAAGAAGGAAGGAGCAGGCGGGTGGAGGAGAGACCGGGTCATGAGACATATGCAGGAGCACCTATCTTGAGGAGGCAGGAATGGATAGACTCATCCCCTCTGGCCTCCCATGGGTACCCAGGATGCTAATGACAATAACCTGATGAGTTACAAGAGAGTGAAATTAAATTGGTTGCTCCTGAAGTTGTCATGGGCCAGGAAGAAATACCGGGCTCTGGAAATTAGACTGTGCTCACAAGGCTGGGAGAGCAGGTTGGATGGGGGGAGAAGGGAAAGAGGAGAGGGATCCTGGCAACTTATTAACTGATGTTTACGAGTTGTAGGAGAGGGAATAAATGAAGGCCACTACCCATCCAGATTCTGTCAGTCTGCATGAAATACTGAACCAGGAAGAGAATAGGCTCCCCTACACCCTTGCACAAATGTCACCCCCCAAAAAAAAAACTCAGGCAAATAAATGCCTACTCCATCCCTTAAAGTTTTTCATTTGGGTTTCAGATGCAATTTGGAATTATTATGCTGAGTGCATGAGACCCTCTGATATCTCAACAGAGAAAAGGAGAGAGATAGAGAAGAGGCAGGAAGAGACAGATACATGGAACAAACATGCTGAGAGAAAGACAAGAAAGGTATAGAAATGTGTGACAGAGAAGAGAGGGGAAGAAAGGAGAAAGTTCCACGGGTGTGATGCCCACTGAGCATCCTCCTGTGCAGAAAATCCCCTGCCCTTCCAACCTCTTGTTCAGGTTTCTCCAAAGTCATCATCCCAGACATCTAAGAGTCAGAAAATGAGATAAAATGCTTGATGGGAAAAATACATAGAAAACAGCATCAAATTCAAAGGAAAAGAAGCCAACTGGAAATCTCGAAGGGAGGGGAGAAGGAAAGAAGCCTCATGCACCCCACTGCCCGATTTAACTTTAATGAAATAATGATGGCAAGTTCCAATTCTACAATGCTTTAAAAAAAAAAAAAAGTAATTACAACAACCCAGAATTCAACCCAGCCAAGCAGCAGCTCCTGACTCACCAGGAAACAAGGGAAGAGAAGTTAGGGCTAAAGAATTGAGGTATTTCCTCCTCTACCCCCCACTCTTCACTCCCATGACTTGAAAAGATGACAAGAAAATCCTTTTGGTAAGAAATGCTCTCAACAAAACCATTTTAACACAAAGGAAGAAAATTTTCTAACTCAGACCAAAACAGAACCCAAGGAACATGGGTTGATTGGCTGGATTGTGGAGGAAGGTGAAAAGCATAGTCAATGGAACCAAAGGTACAAAGAGCAGAAATCGGGATGGGAAATGACCCCGTATTTCCAGGGACTCAAGGATCTAGAGTGAGTGCATCTCAAGCCTGGGCTAGGGTAGCAATAATCTCCCACTTCTTAGAGTCCTAGAACTGATCACCTAAAGTATAGTTAACTCAGAGTACAAAGGAATTTTAAGTATCATATTGTCCAACCTTCCTATCCCAAATTTTCAGGTGAGAAATCTGGGACTAATAATAACCACAATAATAATATTAATAATAATAGTTGCTGTTGTTTGTCCTTTGCTCTTAAAGAGGACCATGACATCAGGAAGGTAATGCTATGACATGCAAGTGGCTGTGCAAGGCCTTCCAGAGCCATCTGGGCCCATGATGACTGAATATGACTCTGGATGTAGATGGTCTCTGGACCATGTGGTAGCATCATTCCAGCAGCTTCTGTCTCTACCTTAGCCCTTTTTAGCAAGGTTTTGGTCTCTGTGCCTTCTTCTTATCGCTCTAGACAAATGCTCCCTCCTTGTCCTTCATAGGTCATGTGTTAGGAATTAGAGGTAAAAGGTACTATACTTTTTAGAGTTATTTTATTTATACCATACATTTTAGACATGATACAATCTGGCCTAGTTGCGAGCCAGGACTCTTGTAAAATGATTAAGTCAAACCTGTGTCATTCCTCTTGCTCACTGAGAGACAATCAATCAACAGATCCTCTTCTCCCGGGTCTTCATTGTCTTAAGAACAAAGAAACAAAACAGCATCCCCCAGACCCATTCAGAATGGACAGGTTTCAAAGGAGCGGTTCAACTCAGACAAGTGGGCAAAGGAAAGAAGCTTCCCAGTGCCACAGCCAAGGCTCACGTCATCTAACAACCATTTGAAGAATGAAACTCACTATATCATTTACTAATAAACTACATTAAAGTAGAACCAAGCAGACAGACTAGATCTAGCATCGTGGTAACCCAGCATAGTATTGTCTCCTAAGGTATCTTCCTCTGTCCCAGTGTGTTTGTTAATCACTTTGGCTACATATGAAGCAGGAAATACGGGAGAGATGGGACTTTTACTGAGCACTCTTTGTTTATTTTCAAGAGAATGTCCATGTGTCAGGAATGATCATATGTCCCAATTGGGTTCATGGCCCAGCATTTACTAGCTGTGTGACCATGGTACCTCTTTGTGCCTCAAGTTCCTTATTTCTAAAATGGGCATAAGGATATTTATGTCTACTTCACAGAATGGCTATGAGTAAAGTACTTCATGTTGTTGTTGGTGTTCAGTCACATGCAGCTATTTATGACCCCATTTGGGATCACAATTTGGGGTGCAGTATCTTGGCAAAGATACTAGAGTATTTTGCCATTTCTTTCTCCAGCTCATTTTACGAATGAGGAAACTGAGCCAAACAGGGTTAAGTGACATACAACTAGTAAGTGTCTGAGGCCAGTTTTGAACTAAGGAAGATGAGTCTTCCTGACTTCAGGTCCACGTTCTACCATACCTACCACCTAGCTGCTCCCAAAGTATTTTAATTTGCTGTAGAAGCCAGAATAATGATGTGCCTCAAGGGGACTTCTCCATATACTCAAACTGCTGGTTTTAGGGGAGAGGGTCCACGAATCCCTGGACATTGTTAGTCTCAGCCCAGTCCTGTCCTACTCTTACCACCCAGCTCACTTCCAGTCAATCACCTGAGATCTTATAAATGCTGGCCTGGGCCACCCTCTCGAGCAGAACAATCCCTGGAGGAGTTATCCTCAATAAAACCTCCTCTGCTGTTTTTAGATGTGGGTGTTTTTATTAGAGAACATCAAGTGCTTTTATTGTGAAAAGATTGGTTCCCATTTGATTTTACAATCCCACCCCCAGCCCCAGTCCCACAGGCTGAGTTTGCCCATCACACACTTGGACAGCTTTAAGCTTGCCTTTCTAGTTTTATTATGGGTAATCTTCCCAGGGCTTCTCATGTCGGAGAGAAACCCAGGATTTTGCTCACAGTCCCCAAAATCCCAGACCCCAGACAAAAGCTCAGAATCCCCATCGTCTCTATCCAATGAATAAAGGGGCAAATTGTAACACAGATAATAATCATAAAAGCTCCTGTTCTATAGGGCTTTGGAAGTTTACAAAGGGCCTTCCTTATAGTATGCATTTTATGATGCTCATCTTACAGATGAGGAAATAGAGATTAGGGATTTGCCCAGGACAACACAGCTGTGGTTAGAATCAGGATTTGAACTCAAGTTTCCTGACTGCCAAATCCAAACTGTGCTCTTCTCACTTCTCTCAAAATCAAACTGATTCTCAAATCATTTCATGCAGTGTACATTCCATACGGTCAAAAACCCATTTCCTCCCCTGAAATCCTGGGAGAAAACATGGAGATGATTTCTCTGAGGAAAAACAGCTTAACAAAGTGGGAAAGGCACCGTATTAGGACATGCCAGGTGGGCACCAACATTTACTAGTTATAAGGCCTCAAACAAACCCCTTAATCTCTTTGGCCCCCAACCCCTCTCTCCATCTGTAAAATAAAGGTGATAATAACAGCCTTTCTCACCCGGAGAGAAAAGTGCTTTGTAAACCATAAAGAACAATTTCTCTGTTCTGTAAAACATGATTCCATAGACAAGCTATGAGAAGACATACCCATCCCATCCCCTTGAAGAGGCAGGAGCACAGGTGGGAGTAGGGGAAGAGAAGGAGCTAGGAAGGAAAGGAGAGAAATGATCATGAAGCCCCTGTCCTCAAAGGGTACCCCAGGCCAAAAGGGGAGAGATGCCCCCTGGGATCCCACAGAAGCTTCCTTCAGACAAGTCTCCTCTTCTAATCCTTATGATTAAAAATTACCTGCTGCCTAGGAAAAAAATACTTACCTCTTCCATAAACTCTCCTCTGTATCCAGTTCAGACCTTTCCCCTCCATAATCCCTCTCCTCCATAATTCTGCTGAGCCCTTGAAACCTACAGTCTGTTGTTGGCTAGCTCTTCTTCCCCTGGATTTCTTCCTTCCACTTTTATGATACTTAAACTTGACCTTCTTCAGAAGATGCTTCCTCCCTGGCTACAAGGCTTCCCCTTCTCTTTGCCAAAGCTAATCCTTACTTAGCTCTGACCCAATCTCTTCATCTCCTCTGAGAACTGGCCTTGTGGATTATTCCCTCTCATCTTCAGTCTCTCCCTATCTACTGGCTCCATTCCCTCTGTCTACAAACATGTGGCTATGTCCCCCGTCCTTAGAGGCCTTCCTGACCCATCACCCCTTCAAGTTCTAGCCTTATCTCTCCCCTTTTTGCTGCTACAGTCCTACAAAGCGTATTCGGCGTTCACCATCCCTCATTTTTCTCAGTCCCTAGCAATCTAGTTTCTAATGTCAGTCTACTGATTCTACCATCTCAAAGTTCATCAATGACCTGACTTTCTTTTCACAGTCCTCATCCTCCTTGGCCTTTAGACTTGGCTTTGCAGGCCACCCTATCTTAGTGGATGCACTCTTTTGATTTAAATGATATTTTTCCTCGCTTCTGAGCCAAGCTATCTAGCCTATCTCCTTCTCATTCTTTACTAGTTTGTTATCCTTCTTCTGTATAAATGTGTTTATGTACCAAGGATCTTCTCTTCTCTGTATATCTTTTCCCTTTGGGAATCTCCCCAACTTGTGTTTTTTTTTATTTTTGCTGAGGCAATTGTGATTAAGTGACTTGTCCAGGGTCACATTGCTAGAAAGTAGTAAGTGTTTGAGACTGGATTTGAACTCAGGCACTCTATCCACTGTACCACCTAGCTATCCCTCACTTGTATTACTTTATTCCCTAACTCTGTGCAGATGATCTCTAAACCTTTAGAGATTTAATGTTCATTAATCCCTCCTTTGAGCTGTATCTCCAAATGGCTGTTGAATATCTTCACCTGAATGTCCCAAAGACATATTAAACCCAAGTTTAATATTGATTTAACCCAATATTGAATTCATCTTCCCTTTTAAGCTTGTCCCTCTACTCGAATTGCTTGTTTTCATTAATGGCACCTCAATTTTCCTTGTCACTCAAAGTAACTTCTTTACTCTCCTTTAATATCTACAACCAGTCTGTTGTCAAATCTTCTTCCCCAGCATCCTTCACTTCTGTTCCTGCTCACTTCTCTCCTCTCACATTATGAGCCCTGCATCTCAGACCCTCACCATCTATTGCCCAGATCACTTCAACAGCCTCCTTCAAGGTCATCAAAATGATCATTTGTTAAAAAGGGTCCTTCTAAGCCATATAGTCTCACCCTCTTGTTTTACTGATGAGAAAACTGAGGCATACTTGCCCAAGGTCACAGAGTATTAGAGAGGAGATCCAAGTCCAATATGCTCTCTAGAGCACAACCCACTAAGCTTTCCTAAGACACAAACTTGACCATGATACTTCCTTGCTAAAAAATTAAAAAACAAAAAACAAAAAACCTTTCAGAGACTCCCTTAAAATAAAAAGGATAGAAGGATAAAATATGATCCTTAACCTGGCATTTAAGACCCCACTCTCAATGAAACACCAACCTCCCTTCTCAGTCTTATTTCACTTTATTCCAGATTCTGACTTTAAGTTCCAGACAGACTGGTCTGTTTAGTGTCTTCCTTGAGGTAGTCCCAGGTCAGGTACCAACCCCTCCATGAAGCCTTCCCTGATCTGATCAACAGAGTTCTCTCCCTCTCCAAACGTCCCTAAATCTCTAGATCTCTCTCCTTCCCTGTCCTGATCTCTCCCCCACTCTCCATCCTCCTTGTCGTCTGTGACACTTTCCTATATGTGCAAGATATTCCCCACACTCCTAACTCTGTAAACACAGTGAAGGCAGGGAATGGGTCACCTTTGATTTTTACAATCTTATCCCCTAACATAGTGACCTGAATATAGTAATGCCTTAATAAATATTTACCAAGTTGAATTAATAAAATGGACAATATGGGATAGCTAGATGGTATAGTGGATAGAGCACCAAGCCTATAGTCAGGAGGACCTGAGTTCAAATCTGGCCTCAGACACTTAATACTCCCTAGCTGTGTGACCCTGGGCAAGTCACTTATCCCCAATTGCCTCTCAAATAAATAAACGAATGAATGAATGAATGAATGAAGTGAGCAATACCTTGCCCTCTGTCTGAGGGGAAAACAGAATCACCAAACTTTAGAGTTAAAGGGAATTTCAGGTATTAGAGTTGAAGACAGGAAGACCTCAGTTGAAATACTCTCTCTAACACTTACTAACTGTATGAGCTTGGGCTTTTAATCTCTCAAAGTCTCAGTTTCCTAACCTGTAAGATGAGGATAGTAATAACAATGGCCCCTATATCACAGAGTTATTGTGAGGATCCAATGAGTCATCCATGTAATACTTTGTAAACTTTAAGGGGATATATAAATATTAGTTATTATTACTGTATTGTATATGCTCTCTCAGAGGGCCAGAGCATATGTGCTACAAAGAACCAGATGGCTCTATCTCCTCCTGAGGCTCTAGGGTACCTAATGGGGCTGGGGCATTTTTTCCCTATTGCCATTGGCTTGAGCCCCTATCAGCTGCGCTCTCTCCATCTGTTAGGGACCAGTGACTAGTACTCTCCTGTCCCATTTTACTACTTAACACCAATTAGCTTTTAACAAAAAGATATTTATTTTGAAGATATAGCAAGAACAACATGCAAATATTTTCCCAACAGTTCAGGGGCACAGTCTCCTCTATACCTTCTCATTTTCTGATGGACTCAAAACTTGGCTCAGTTCCTACACAGCACTGGTTCCAACAAATGTATTTGCAACAAATGCAGTATTACATCTTGATTCCTTGTCCAGCCACTGCTGGGCTGAGTCCTGAAGGTCATTCTTTGCACCTCAGGGCATCAGTGGCTGCAACTCCCAGCTGGAACCCAGACTGAAAAATAGGGACGCCCTCATGACAACCTTTTAAATTCACTAAGCTGTGAGACTCCATTCCCTTCACCTAAAACAGAAAAGAACAAATGGAAATGTCAAAAGCTGAGGCCTTTTTTCTCAGAGCAGAGGGGAGATAGCCCCAGGACCTTTCTCCTTACCACATGGTCTCTACTGGACATTGTGAGTCACCAGGATCCCCCAAGAGCAAGGGAAGAAAAAGAACAGGTGGCTGAGGCTGACAGGTTTTTTTTGAATGCCTCTAGAGCTAATCAAAGAGTCCCTCTCCCCTTCACCACATGATTAGTCAACCAGAACCAGTTACAGAATGTCTACACGTGCTCCACCATCTCTCCAAGGCATACTCCCTCACGTATCATCACAATTCTAACAGAAGCAAAATCCTGAGCATCTTATACATGGAGAGGTTGCATCAGCTGAGCAAGATCATGTACCCGACCTCTATCATTTATCACTCTGACAAAATCAGTATAAATGCAGTTCCGGTTTACTGAACACTGAAGTGTCTGTGGTCATCTAAACTTCTAAAGTATCTTAATACATTATCTCATTATGATCATTCCATAAATAATGAAATTAGTATTAATGCCTATTTTGCCAGTGGGGAATCCGAGACTCGAAGGATTTTAAGTACTAGATTTGGAGACCCGTATTGATGTCCCTGATCTTGCTCAAGACCCTTTCATGGCCTCCATTGTGCATATACATACATATGTGTATACATATATATATAGATATATGCATGCACATCTATATACACACACAGTTATGTTAGAAAGTCTTGGAGGTCCTTTCCAGCTCTAAATTTTGTCATCTTATAAAGGACCCATAATATGTATGGGTTGAAGGAAAGGGAAAAGGAAGCTCCAAAATTTCAGTTTTGTCTCTGGTTAGAGGGGGAAAGGATGGAGAATCTAGTCAGTCAGACAGTCAGCTGACATTTATTAGGCACATACTATGTGCCAGGAGCTAAGATCTGCAGATACAAAGAAAAGGAAAAGACAGTCTTTTCTCACTCTAATGCAAGAGAAAGCAAGTAAATAAATGTGTACACACAAGGTATATACAGGATAAATGAGGGATAATCTCAGATAAAAAGCACTAAGGTTAAAGGGAACTAGGAAAGACTTCTTACAAAAGGTGGGGCCATGGCTGTTTCCAGAAGAAATACAAGGAAGTCAAACATGGATATGATGAGGGAGTGTTTTCAGACATGAGGGATAGCCAGTGAAAACAAGGAGAATTTGGGACAAGTCTCAAATGCACTGAGAAAGACAGGGAAGTGAGGAGAAAGATAATGTTTTCAGGAAAGGTAATGAGCTCAAGGACAATAATTCCACAGAAATCCCAGATGAAAGCACTAGGATCAGAACCCCAAATCCAAGAAGCAGCCCTTTAGAGAAAGGATAGATGACTAATCTGAAATATTTGTATATGGTTTTCCTACTGGCTTATCCCCTCATGAGTAATTACTCTGAGCAAAGGACAAGCACATTTGTTCTGGAGCAAAATCTTTGCAAAAGAACAAAAAGGCTCTGATTGGGAATCAGGAGTGGGGTTCTGCTTCCAGCTCAGCCTTAGGACCTTGGGCTCCATTTCTCTGAGGGCCAGTTTCCTCATCTGAAAAGTGACACGAGATAGCATCACTTCTAAGTCCCTGCCTGAGCCAGCTCTGAGAGTGTAGTCAGCCAGAGAGCACAACACAGAGAATGTTAGCGTTGGAGTCAAAACCCTAGTTCAAATCCTAACTTGGACACATTGCTATATGATCATAGGCAAGCCACCTAGGCCCTTTCAGCCTCAGTTTCCTCAGCTGCAAAATGAGGGTAATAATAGTACCTACCTTTCCCAGTTGTTGTAGAGAATGAAATGTAATAATCTTTGTAAAATGCAAATCCTAAACCAGTACATAAATGCTAGCTCATTATTTTCTAGGTTCAACTTTGGCATTTTGTGTCCTATGTTCTAACATTCTGTGTTTTAACATCTCTTTCAGTTCTGACATTCTGTGGCCTGTGTTCTAGGTTCCCTAGTTCTCACATTCTGTGACCTGTGTTCTAGGTCCCTTAATTCTGACATTTTATGGTCTGTGTTATAGGTCCCCTAGTTCTGACATTCTGTGGTCTGTTTTCTAGGTTCCCTACTTCTGACATTCTGTGAGCTGTGTTCTAGGTTCCCTAGTTCTGACGTTCTGTGTTCTAGGTTCCCTGGTTCTGACATTCTGGGGTCTGTTTTCTAGGTTCCCTACTTCTGACATTCTGTGAGCTGTGTTCTAGGTTCCCTAGTTCTGACGTTCTGTGTTCTAAGTTCCCTGGTTCTGACATTCTGTGGTCTGTTTTCTAGGTTCCCTACTTCTGACATTCTGTGAGCTGTGTTCTAGATGCCCTAGTTCTGACATTCTGTGACCTGTGTTCTAGGCATTTACACGTCCTAGAGATGATCTGTTCCATGATTTTTCCTCACTTTGGCATTCTGTCCCCTATGGTTTCTTGCAACTATGGTCATCTATGTTCTAATATCCCTTTCTGCTCTAAAATTCTCTTTTAAGGAAAAAATACATTCTAGGGGGAAAAACATGAAACCTAAGTCAGCTTAGAGCCTGTGAGTATGAGTCACCTGCATGCCTAGATCACGTGGAGCTAGGGATGCTGGGACTCAATCTCTGGGATCAGATCTAACAGTGCAGATCCATCCCACCCCCGCTCCCAGCTCAGACACTTTCCAAAGTCAGAGAGCATCAAGGAGGCACTGTCACTCTCATCCCCACGTCAATCCCAGGTCTGGGCTCAGAACTTATTTTCAAACCAGTGAAGCGTCAGAAAGTCACAAATCAAGTTTATCTCCCCTGCCAGTCATTTCCCAGCCTGGCCCCATCTCAAACAGATTTCTGTCCACCCCTCCTCCAAAAAGAAAAAAAATCAAGAAATGTCTCTGAGCTTCCCGCTAGCATCATCTCCCTTCCCTCTAGCTAAGGGGATTGAGAGCCGGGTCTACAATTTCACCCCTTTCTTTCAACTTGAATGAGAATCCTATTTAGAATCTGGCAGTTCAATAAAGATCAGAGGCTCAGGCCATAGCAAGGGATTAAACCAGCCACAACCAAGGGGAGCTTGAACCACGGAGTTCACCCCTCTGCTGCAGGAAGAGCCTGCGGTCACCCATGTTTTCCTATGAGAGAAAGGAGAAAGATCTGGGCTCTGTATTATGAGTTGGCACAAGTGAAGGGGTTTTAGGGCAATAGGCCTACATTTTAGACCACATCAGTCTTAATTTTCTGAGCAACTTTGGCCGCCATGCCCCCCTCCACCTGGAGCTACAACAAGAAATTATTGCACCTTGTGCAAGAGAGAAGAAAGGTGCCCACAGTGGGGTGGAGATGAGGAGAATGAGAGACCCCAGGGTGCCCTCTTAAGGAGGTGCAGGAGGAGATGCCAATTTAAGCAATCATTCTTGCTATCCAGGTGCTAGAACAAAGGACCTGGGATTCCTGGGAGGGAGCGAGGGAGGAAAGGAGGGAGGGAAGGAGGGAAGGAGGGAAGGAGGGAAGGAGGGAGGCAGGGAAGGAAGGAAGGAGGGAGGGAGGGAGGGAAGGAAGGAAAGAAGGAAGGAAGGGAGGGAGGAAGGAAAGGAGGGAGGGAGGGAGGGAGGGAGGGAGGAAGGAAGGAAGGAAGGAAGGAAGGAAGGAAGGAAGGAAAGGAGGGAGGGAGGGAGGGAGGGAGGAAGGAAGGAAGGAAGGAAAGAAGGAAGGAAGGAAGGAAGGAAGGAAGGAAGGAAGGAAGGAAGGAAGGAAGGAAGGAAGGAAGGAAGGAAGGAAGGAAGGAAGGAAAGGAGGGAGGGAGGGAGGGAGGGAGGGAGGGAGGAAGGAAGGAAGGAAGGAAGGAAGGAAGGAAGGAAGGAAGGAAGGAAGGAAGGAAGGAAGGAAGGAAGGAAGGAAGGAAGGAAGGAAGGAAGGAAGGAAGGAAGGAAGGAAGGAAGGAAGGAAGGAAGGAAGGAAGGAAGGAAGGAAGGAAGGAAGGAAGGAAGGAAAGAGACCAGCATTAGTGAGAGCGGACTAGTGTGCAACTTCTGATACCTCTCTGTCCTCTCAAGCCGTCCTGGGAAGGCTCAGAGTCTGGGGGAGGCTGTGCAGGATTGGAAAGACTTCAGAGGACTTCAGAGCCCCGATGCTTTCCGCTGTCAGCCTGAGGAGAATGGCTTTTGGCATGAGCCCCGTACATTTGTCAGGGCCTGGCGCAGCGAGGTTATAACTCTCTGGGCCCCATTTTCTCCTATACAAAATGAGGCACCTACAGCATTCTGTGTTCTATTAATCTGAAACAAAAGGTTCTGTAATTAGTAATAATATATAGGTCTATTAATCTGTAAGCATGTTACATACTTATTCATTGAACAATCATTTATTAAACACCAGCTGAGTAGCACAGTGGATAGAGCACTGAGCCTAAAGTCAGGATGGCTTGAGTTGAAATGCACATTCACATCCTTACTCATTGTATGATCTTGGACAAGTCATTTAGCCTTTGTTTGCTTAACTGTGAAATGGGGATGTTAATAGCTAATAAGACTGTTGTGAGAATCAAATGAGATAATATTGGTAAAGCACTTATACAGTAAGTATTAATATATGCTTATTTCCATTCTTGTTTCCTCATTGGTAAAATGGGGCTAATAATACCCACCTCCCTGAGTTTTTGTGAAGATCAAATGAGATAAGATTTGTAAAGTGCTTAGTACACATAGTTGATGCTTAATAAATGCTTCTTTAAATAAATCCCCTTTATGTCTCCTGTCTTTCTATATAGGGGCTGCCACTCTGTGCCTGATACGCTGTCCTTCCTTGTCTCTGGCTCTTAGAATCCCCAACTTCCTTCAAGGTTCAGTTAAAATCCCCCTTTCTACAGGAAGCTCTTCCCAGTCCCTTTAATACTAATGCCTTCTCTCAGTAGATAATTTCCAATTTGCCCTCTATTTGTTTTATCTTTACACGGTGGTTTGCATGTTGCCTCCCCCGTCAGACTGTTTTTGAGGGCATTATTATTTTGGGGTGTTATTATCCCCATTTTACAAAACAGGAAACAAGGAAGGTTATAAGCATTTATTAGGCACCTGCTATGTGCTTATGTGCCAGGCACTCTACTAAGCACTTTACAATTATCTTATTTGAGCCTCACAAATATTCAGGGAGTTGGATGTTATTATCTCCATTTTACAAACAAGGAAACAAGAATGGAAATAAGCATTTATTAAGCAGCTACTATGTGCCAGGTGCAAAACTAAACAATTTACAAATATTATCTCATTTGATCCTCACAAAGACCCAGGAAGGTGGATATCATTATCTCCATTTTACAAATGAGGAAATAAAGGAAGGAAATAAGTATTTATTAAGTATCTATTATGGGCAGTAAGTACCTGGAATCAAAAAGACCTGAGTGCAAATCCAGCCTCAGATACTTCCTGGCTGTATGACTCTGGGCAAGACACCTAACCCTGTTTTCCTCAGTTTCCTCGTCTGTAAAATGAGCTGGAGAAGGAAATGGCGAACCACTCCTGTATCTCTACAAGAAAACCCCATAATGGGGTCATGGAGAGTCAGGACTGAAAAATGACTACACAACAACAAAAGCACCCATTATGTACCAGGCATTGTGCCAAGCATTTTACAAAAATTATCTCATTTGATTTGCTTTATCTAGTTTGGAATGAGATGTCACGTGTGAAGAACAAGAAGGAAAGCCAGTTTGAATGGAAACCAAAAGTCTGGAGAAGAAGGATGGGGAGCAGGAAGTAGTGGAAAGAATTCTAAATTTAGAATCAGAAAGTCTGGGTTAGGTCTCAGCTCTGGCCCCTCACTAGCTGGGCAATCCTGGATGAGCCTTTTATTCTCCTTGAGCCTCAGTTTCCTCACCTGTCAGACTGATTATTTCTATAATTATTGATAGAAATAATAGATAGAAAATACTTAGCAAATTGTAAAATTTAGAAACCTGAGTCAGCATTGTTATTGTCAATCATCAACCATATTTTCTTACGAGAGAAAGAGGAAAGGGGCTCTGAATTACAGTATAACTAGAGAAAAACCCTAAGGATCCATGTTCTCGCCCAGCTCTATCATAATTTTCTAGGCAGTTTTGGCTATCCTGCCCCACCCTCCCTGAAGCTTGAACTGGGGAGTTTTTCACCTCCTGCCAGTGGCAAGAAAGGTGGCCCTGTTATTATGCTGCTATTATTAGTAGTATTTTAGCATTGGCCCATAGAAATTTTCCCCCTCATGATTTCTCTTTAATCATAGTTCATCTCCTTTTATAACATACTTTAAATCCATTTGGTCAATTGATCCTCACAACAACCTTATGAAGAGGATAAGCTGAGAATTCTCATACCAATTTTGTGGATTAGAAAACTAAGGTTTTTCCCATGTGGAGCAATGGAAAGAGCATTAATTTAGAGTCAAATCCTACATTCAAATCCTGGCTCTCCAACTCAATATTCCTCTGTAGATCTCGGTTTCCTGAGCTGTAAAATGGACCACTGGATCAGATATCCTCCAGGGTTCTTGACAGTTCTAACTTCCCCTGAAATCATGACTTGCCTATGGTCTCCTGGCCAACAAGCAATGACATTTGCTTTGGACCTTCTAAATCTCAATCCAGATTCTTCATAAGAAAAGCAGGCCGGGGCTCTGACTCTCGTCCAGAGAAGAGGTCAAGAATAGCACCGCAGACTCCGATCTTTAAAAAGAAGGGTTGTTTTTTTTTTTCCATTCTTCTTTTAATTTCTATGCAGCGACAAATCCTCCTTTCAGCACAGGCTTCCAAATGCCACCGCTTTTGACTGATGGCAGGAAATTGAACTCTGCTAAGCACGTATTAGGAAGCCTGATAAATATTGTTTGAAAACAAAATTGAGGTTTGGAAGGAGCCAGTGGCCTCCATCCTGTTTGAATTCTGCATCTCTGAGGCTCTCAGACAGACAGGGGTGACACTGGCAGCCAGGGGGCCTGTGATTCACCCTTACACACACACATAGGAGGCCTCCTGCCCGCTAATAATTTTCCTCTCTCCCAGGCTTTCCAGGAATCCACATATAAGCACAGCTGGAACGCCTCTCTAGCTAGAGAAGAGATTTTTAAAAAGCAGTAGTCAGTCAATAAAGGTATGTATCAGGCAACTTTTTCGTTTTACATTTAGGAAAACTGAGTCCCAGATTATGAAATACACATTTCTAGGATCACTGCAGAATTATTATCAATAATTATTGTTATTGCCAAAGGACGAAGTGAATTAAGAGGTAAAAAAGGCTTTGTAAATCTTAAAATGTCACATAAATGCTAGCTATTATTTATTACTCATATCAGTTATCACTGTTATTAGCTAGATGACATAGTAGAGGTCAAGCATAACCTCTGACATTTACTGACTTTGTGATCCAATATAGTAGGAAACTCTCTAAGCCCAGGAGTTGCAGAGAAAGTACTAACTTGAAGCAGCAAAGAGCTGTCTCCTCTGGGAGTTACCTATATCAATAACATCACAAGTATAGTTCCTTATCCATATGCCTATTGATTATTGTTTATTAATAGTAATCACTATTATTGTTATTATTTTTAAAATATTCATTTCCAGTGATTTATGGCTTAGAAAGCGTTTCCTTCACAAGAACCTTGTGTGAGCTTTATTATTCCCATTTTATGGATGAAGCTGGAAGTAAACCCTGAAAGTCAAACAGGCATCATTAGAACCCTGGCTTCCAGGCTCCAAACAGTGAGCTACTCTGAGTAACCAGAATCCTTTGTTTGGAGGACCAAAGTTCTCCATGGCCAGAACCGAACAGAGACCACATAGGGACAGAAGTTGCCTCCTACAAGAGAATGGTACAGGGACCACACGGTTGCCTGCATGGAGTGCCAGGAATGCCCACAGTGGGATGTGAATGAAGATGCTGGGGCAGCTGGAGGGCAGTGGGCTCTGGCATCTCAGGCCTCCTGTCCCCCCGCCCCACGCACCCCTCTGAGGGCGGGCCAGGGCCCAGGCCCACCAGCAGCCTGCTGTGCCATGCTGCAAATGCTCGATTCAAATCCGACTTCATGGCTCATAAATTTCTATCCTGGCCTCGCATCTTGTTCTCTCTGCAGCGTTTCTGAAGCACGGATTCTCCTTTGCATTTTAAGTAGATGTGATCATATCGAACATCTCCGGCTTTGCATCCTCTCCAGAGCTCCCAAATTTGATGAGATGATCTCAAGCGAGATAAATGACATCGAGCCCTGGGTGGGTCGGCGATGACTTTGTGGGTCGCTCAGGGATGACAGTGCCAGGGTCTGTTCTGCTTAAACACAGAGGAGGCGGAAGAGACGCGACAGAGCGGGGGCTTCGGGCCCAGCTCCTAATAATAAGGAATTGTTTTAAAGGTTCCAACTCCAGCTCCCTTCGGGTAAGTGTGAATGTGCTGAGGTCTATTTGTACAGAGATCTAAGGGGCCAACTGCTAAGAAGGGCTGGGAGGATATTTCCATGAGAGATTCTGCAATATTTTAGTGAGCTCCCAGAGCAGCTGCTCATATTAAAAGAGAAGAAGATTGTCTCTTCCAGTGACCCAAACAGGCTTCTCGGGACCTAGCCCTCACTCCTCACCCCCCCCTTTATATTTCCTTCTGAGCAGCCTCAGAAACAACTATTGAGGCTGTCTCTATATAAACCCCTGTAGCCATCAGGATCTGGGAGGATAAAATAGGAAAGCTTAGAGCATAAAGACACATCAGCAGGAGCATCAAGAAGGGACAGCGTGGATCTTTAAGTGGAAACAAAGGCTTCCAGAGGGCTGAAAAATTGAGTTTTTTAAAATGGGGATCATTCCAACATTGGGTTAGGTTCTGACAACAGTAACCAGGCTCTGTAAACCATGACAGGTTCTGCAAACATGAAAGGTTCTCAGAGAACATAGCCTTTGCAAACAGTGACAGCCTACAGCAAACAGGGCACCGTAATAGACTGCCAACAAGGTCAAAACTACAAATGGGTTTAAAGGAAAGACACAGGGTCAGTACAAAGGCCTGCAAATGGTGATGGGATTAAATGTAGAGATCTGTACCCAATATGGTTGATGGTGTATAGAGCATTGGCCCTGTAATCAGGAAGTCTTGGCGTTAAACCTCAAACAACATAAATCTCAGACTTATCTATGGCATATACTAATTGTGTGCCCCTCTGTTTCTGTCCTTGTCTCTGTCTTTCTTTTCTCTTTTTCTCTCTTTCTCTTTCTTTTCTTTTCTCTCTTTCTCCCCTTTTCTCCCTTTCTCTTTCTCTCTGTCTGTCTCTCTGCTTCTCTGTCTCTGTCTCTCATTCTATCTTTTCTCTCTTTCTCTTCTCTCTATCACTCTCTCCTTTTCTCTCTCTCTCCTTGTCTGTGCTTTCCTCTCTAACTCTGTTTTTATCTCTCTTTTTCTTTCTTTTTCTTTCTCAATCTCTTTCTCCCCTTTTCTCCTTTTTTCTTTTTTTCTCTCTCTCTTTGTCTTTCTTCTCTTGGTCTTTTTCTTTTTCTTTCTTTTCTCTTTCCCTTCTCTCTCTTACTCTCCCTTTTCTCTCTTTTTCTTCCCCTCTCTCTTTTTATCTCTACTTCTCTCTCTGACTCTCTATGTGTGTTTATATATAAAACATATATATATATATGTGTGTGTGTGTGTGTGTGTGTGTGTGTGTGTGTGTGTACATATAGATATACACACAGATAGATATCTTCACTAGCTGATTTAAGAGTAATTAGAGGATGTCATAGTGCATAAAGCGCTGGAACAGAGTCAGAAAAATTTATCTTCCTGAATTCAAATACAGCTTCAGATACTTTTTAGCTGTGTGATGTTGGGTAAATCACTTAACCCTATTTGCCTCAGTTCCCTCATCTGTAAAATAAGCTGAAAAGCAAACGGCAAACCATTCCAGTATCCTCTGGAAATGGGGTAGGGAGAGAAGTGAACGTATTTGATGATTCCTGAGGCTTCTTCTGACTCTGATATTCTGTAATTTTATGGGGAAGGTTTCTCCCTAATTTAGCGTAATTAGTTATGAAGGGCAGAGTAAAGTCTACCCCCTACCAGACCAAACATCTCCAGAGACAAAACACCCACTAACTATCACTACAAAGGCATTGCAGTGTTTCTATAATGAGGCTTTTTAATGAATATTTTTGCAAAACTAACCAAGAAGGATTGTAGCCCAGAGGAGAGCTAATGAGATATGAAAAGGCTTTGGCTCCACATGCCCAAAACATCACTATCTGTCCAAGGCTAGGAAACAGAGGGAAGTTCTAGATTTGCCTCAAGAGCAGGGCTCTCCTCAAGGAAGCAATGAATGTAGTCACCCTGTCATCCTTTGCCCCTAAGCAAGGGACAAGAGACATGACAGGAGATCCTGCCTCTTCCTTGATCTTTTGAAACATAGAATGTCAACTGAAGAAGGAGCCTTAGAGACCATTAAGTCTAAGCTATTTATTGGTGTTTGCCCTTCACTTTCAAAGAGGTTATGCCATGGTATACAAGTGAATTGAATTTCAGTGATGAAGAGCTGTGCAGGGTCACCTGCCTGACTTTCCCCTCCGGAGCAATCTGAGTCCAGTGGCAAGATATAGATCAGGATGACCGGAGATGGCCCTGGATGCAATGGGAGACGTTATTCTAGAGGTCATTATTTATCATAAAATAAAAAATTTTGATTATATTAAGTTAAAAAGTTTTGTACAAGCAAAACTAATGCAAACATGATTAGAAGGGAAGCAATAAACTAGGAAAACATTTTTACATCCAAAGAATTTGATAAAGGCTTCATTTCTAAAATATAGAGAGAATTGATTCATATTTATAATAGTTTAAGCTATTCTCTAATTGATAAATGGTCAAAGGATATGAACAGACAATTTTCAGATGAAGAAATTGAAACTATTTGTAGCCACATGAAAAGGTGCTCCAAGTCATTATTAATCAGAGAAATGCAAATTAAGAAGAAAATTGGAGGGGATGTGGGAAAACTTGGACACTGATGCATTGTTGGTGGAACCGTGAATGGATCTAACCATTCTGGAGAGCAATTTGGAACTATGCTCAAAAAGTTATCAAATTGTGCATACCCTTTGATACAGCAGTGTTTCTACTGGGCTTATATCCCAAAGAGATCTTAAAAGAGGGAAAGGGACCCACATGTGCAAATATATTTGTAGCAGTTCTCTTTGTAGTGACAAGAGACTGGAAATTGAGTGGACGCCCATCAATTGGAGAGTGGCTGAATAAATTATGGTACATGAATGTTATGGAATATTATTATTCTGTAACAAACGACCAGCAGGATGATTTCAGAGAGGCCTGGGAGAGGCCTACATGAACTGATGCTAAGTGAAATAAGTAGAACCAGGAGATCATTATACATGGCAACAAGACTATCTGATGATCACTTCTGATGGACGTGACTCTCTTCAACATTGAGATAATTCAAACCAGTTCTACTTATGCAGTGATGAAGAAAGCCATCTACACCCAGAGAGAGAACCATGGGAACAGAGGGTGGAACACAACAGCATTCTCACTCTCTCTGTTATTTGCTTGCATTTTGGTTTTTTTGTCAGTTTTTCTTTTTCTTACTTCTTGATCTTATTTTTCTTGCACAACCAGATAGCAGTATAAATATGTTTGCACATATTGGATCTAACATGAATTTCAACATATTTAACATGTATTGGATTACCTGCCAGTTTGGGGGGAGTAGGGGGAAGAAGGGAAAATTTTGCAGCAAAAGGTTATGTTAGGATCAATGTTGGGAAAATTACCCATGATTTGTAAATAAAAATCTTTAATAAATAAAAATAAAATAAAATAATACCTTCATGGGCAGCTAGCACAGTGGATAGAGCTCCTGATTTCAGGGGGACTCTGAGTTCAAATCTGATCTTAGACACTTAACACTTCCTAGCTGTGTGACCTTGGGCAAATCATTTAACCCCATTTACCTCAGAAAAAAAAATAATAATAAATAAATGAATGAATGAATGAAATAATACCTTCAACAAGTCTCAGTTTAACTGAGGCCACACCTTTTTTCCTTTTTTAAAAATTGTTTTATTTTTTCAGGTTATACATTTATATAACCCTTTTTAATATATATTTCTTTATGAGTCATGTTGAAAGAAAAAAATAAGAACAAAGGGAGAAAACCATGAGAGAGGAAAGCAACAGAAAAAAAAGAAATGAACACCTTATTTTTCAAGTAGAACAACTAAGTCTCAGAGAACAGTATGGAATAATTGGTGAAGTTTACAAAGAAGATTTTAGTTTGATAAAAAGGAAAGCTTCCCAAGAATAAGAAAATAAGTTGCATTAGGAAGAAATGAATTATTTCCCCCTTTACTAAACATATTCAAATAGAGATAAAGGATGACTGGTTGTGGGGGGTCTCATGGCAAAGAATGTGAATCAGATAGGGGTGACTGAGTGACTTGAGGTCCTTTTAAATTCTGATATTTTAAGAGATTCTGAGAAAACGTTTGCCTGAGTTCACAGAGCAAGTTAATGGCAACCTAAATTTCCTGATTCCTAGGCCAGGTTCAATGTTATCTTTCTAACTCTATACTTGTGAAAATGTGAAATGTGACCTGCAATCAGTTCTAAATGGAGGCAGATTAGATAATTAATATAGGACATTTTTTTTAAAAGCCCACCAGTGTCTAAACAGAATCATGGGATCAAAGAATTGGAATGGACTTTAGAGGTCATTTATTATAACACAATCCCCACTCAAAAAATCAATCTTCTTTCCTAAGTGATTCATTCCTTTTTCAGGATAACTCGAGGTTAGGTGGCACAGTGTGCTGAACTTGGAGTCAGGAAGACTACTTACTAGTTTGAATCCTACCTCAGACACTATATGTATGACCCTGGGCAAGGCACTTGATCTATCTGTTTCTTAGTTTCCTGTTATATAAAATAGGGATGAGGGGACAGCTAGATGGGGCAGTGGATAGAGCACCAGCCTTGAATTCAGGAGGACCTGAGTTCAAATCTGGTCTCAGACACTTAACACTTCCTAGCTGTGTGACCCTGGGCAAGTCACTTAACCCCAGATTCAGGAAAAAAATAAAATAAAATAAAATAGGGATGATAAAAACACCTCCCTCCCTCCCAGGGATGTTGTAAAGCTATCAAATAAGACATCATTCATAAAGTATTTTGCAAACCTTAAATCTTCATACACAAGCTAACTGTTAGGAAATTCCTCCAGGCATCCAACCTAAATTTGCCAGTGCTCCAGTTACTCTGTCTTTAAGAATAAAGTACAACAAACCCATCCAGGGAATCTTAACTTTACCCTTTGGCAGTCCAATGAAGCCTATGATCCTTTCTTAGAATTTTTTTTAATTCATAGTTGACATGTTCCCAGTTGTTTGTATCTGACTTTATTTGTGTTCAAAGTGTTTTGTAATTGTATTCATATAGTTCCCGAGTTTGTTTTGTCAAGTAAACTCCCAAGTATTTTATATTGTCAACAGTTATTTTAAATGGAATTTCTTTTCCTATTTCTTGTTTCTGAACTTTGTTGGTAATATATATACATATATATATACATATTATTTGCTCATGAGTGAGCTGAGACAATATAACAAAAATGACAATTCTGTCTTAATAGATAAAAATTATAGTTGAGGGAAATGCTAAACTTCAATTCAATTCAATAAAACCAATAAACATTTATTAAGCATTTATTATGTGCCAGATACTGTGCTAAGCAACGAGGGATACAAATAGAAGCAAAAGACATTTTCTGCTCTCAAGGAGTTTACAACCTAATGGAAAAGACAGAATGCAAATAAACATACACAAAGTAAATTATATACAGGGTAAACAGAAAATAATTAACAGAGAGAAAGCAATGAAAATAATTAATAATTAACAAAGGGGAATTAAGAGGAGTTAGGGAAAACTTCCTGTAGGCAGCAGCATTTTAGTTAAGAATTAAAAGAAATCAGGGGCAGGTAGGTGGAGAAGTGGATAGAGCACCAGCCCTGAAGTCAAGAGAACCTGAGTTCAAATGTGACCTCAGACACTTAACATGTCCTAGCTGTGTGACCTTGGGCAAGTCATTTAACCCCAATTGCCTCAGCCCCCCCAAAAAATAATAATAATTAAAAGAAGCCATATCACTTAGAGATGAATGAGAATAAAGATACATTTTTACCATTCAATTTCAGAGACACCTCCCCAGAAATCTATCCCTTGTTAAGAACCCCTGTCTGATTCTTCTTCCACTAATCAGCCCTTGAAATTATTGATGATAGCTATTATGTCTATTGGGTAGCTAGGTGGAGCAATGGATAAAGCATCAGGAGAAAGACAGGAGTTCAAATTTAATCTGAGACATTTCCTTGCATTACTTTAGGCAAATCCCTTAATCCCATTCACCTCAATTTCTTAACCTAGAAAATGAGCAGAGGCAAGAAATCATAAGCCACTCCATTATCTTTGTCAAGAAAACTCCAACTGGGATCACAAAGTGTTGGATGTGAATGAAATGACTCAATAACAACAAATATACCTCTTCTCACTTACCCTATATTCCACCACTCCCACTACGACTGCTCTTTTCTAAATTAACATCCCCACCTTATCCAACCAATTATAAGATCTTAGATTTAGAGCTTGAAGTAAAATTGGAGGCCACTGAGTCTCATTTCACATTTTCACCTGCTCATTTCACCGGTGAGGAAACTGAGGTAGTCAACAGTTAAGTGAATTGCCTAGGATTGTATAATTAGTGATTTAGGATTTAAACTCCAGTCTTTCTGGCTACAAATTCAGAGATCTTTCTACTATAGCACCTAGAATATGCCTTTTACAAATGAATAGAACCAGGATTGGGATAGGCAAGGTAAACAATCCCCTACAGAACTACATGTGGAGTAGATACAATGAAAAGAACCTTTTAATATGTTTCCTTTTAAATAAAAATCACTTATTTTAATGACAGAAACTCCCACTCTACATGGCCTGCAGGGATTTATTTTTCAATTGTGACTATATACAGAGAAATCTAAATTTCTGGAGGTTTTTAAGTTTTATTAGCACATTTTGCTTTTATATCAATTATTTCTGAATATACTCACTCCCACCTCCACCACTGATCCTCAAGTTGCTGCTATTGCTCTGGCTCTAAATTGAAATAAACAACTGACCAAAAAGCTAACATTGTCTTCTGATTTTGCAAAGCATTTTAAACTTTGCCTGTCTCATCCTGGCCCTGAGAAGTACTTAATGGGGAGACCAGGAGAAAAGATGGCAGAAAGGATGAAGCCCAAAGTTCACAGGGCCACCAGGGGCAGAATCCTGCTAGCCCATTGATAGTCATGTCCAAATGGACATTTCAATAGTGAGAAGCTCACTTCTTTCTGCTCAGTCAGTTCCATTGCTGAACAGCTCAGATTCTCAGGAAATTGTTGCTATTGAGCCAAAATCTCCTTCCCTATCATTTTCACACATCAGTTCTTAGTTCTGCCCTCATGAACCAAGAAGAATCAAACTAATTCATTTGCATGGGGAAGATTCCTCAAATAATTAAAGACAAACCAATGGTCCCTCCAAGTTTTCTTAGAGGTGGTGCAATGGATAGAGCATTGAGCTTGAAATCAGAAAACCTGAATTCAAAACTCATCTTCAGAAACTTTGTAGCTGTGTATCTCTGGCCAAATCACTTAACCTCTGAATGCCTCAGTTTCCTAATCTGAGTTTTAATAGCAACTATTTGCTAGGGTTGCTGTAAGGATCAAATAAAATAATATCTGTAAAGCACTTAGCATAGTACCTGGTACACAATAGGTGCTTAATACATACTTGAGCTCTCATTTCTCCTTCTCCAAGTTAAACTTCCCCAAATGATCTTTTTGTCCAAAGTCCCTTTTTCTCCAGATTAAACTTCCCTCTAGCCAGTCCTGGTACCCACTACAATGTGATGTCCAAGGTGAACACAGTTCTCCAAATGCAGCCTGACAAACTTCTCCCTCTAGAAGCCTAAGATTTTGTGTAAGGATTTGTGGCTACCATCTCACCCTTTTAACTCCTATTCATCTTCTGGTCCTCTAATGCTCTCCAGAGTAACCTTTGTCTGTCCTTTAAAAAAAAAAAAGCACCTGGCAAGAAATTAACTATTTCTTGCTCACAGCTTTTATCACAATTTAGACCATAAAACATTTATGAAACACCTTTGTTGCTATTATTCAGTCATGTGTGACTCTTTATGATCCCACAAACCAGAGCACGCCAATACTGTCTTATGGAGTTTTCTTGGCAAAGATGCTCAAATAATTTGCCATTTCTTTCTCCAGTGGATTAAGACAGGCTTGCCCAGAGTCATAAAGCTAGTGAGTGTCTTAAGGCCAAATTTGAACTCAAGTCTTCCTGTCTCCAGATATAGTGTCCTATCCACTGAGCCACTTAGCTGCCTTTTACAAAACACCTACAATGTCCAAATATTGTGCTAAATGCTGAGAATACAGAACAAGGCAAAATAGTTCTTGCATTCGAGATGTCCCATTCTAATGAGAGACAGCACGCAAATAACCAGGTAATCTCAGAACAGACTAATAGTAGGAGAGAATGGGAAAGTCTTCCTGCAGATGGTGGGTTTTGAATTATGTTCTGTAGGAAGCCAGAGAAGCCAGATGTTGAAAGTGAGAGAGGGAGCGCATTCCAAGTATGGGAGTTGATAGATGGAGTATCCTATAGGAGAGGCAGTAGGAAGGCAGGTACAGCTGAATCATAGAATTTGTAGAGGGGAGTAAAGTGTAAGAAGACTGAGAAGGTAAGAAGAAACCAGGTTATGAAGGTTAAATAACAAATGGAGACAATAAGGAGGCACTGATGTTTATTTAATTGGGAGAAAGGTGACATGGACGGATCTACCCTTTAGAAAAATCCCCTTGGCCATCAAGTGAAAGATGAATTGCAGCAGAGGAGGCATTAAGCTCTACCAGAAGGCTATGATCCAAATCAGAGGTGGTAAGGGTCTGTATTTGGGCAGTTGGCTATGGGAGAGGAGAGAAGATGGATACTAAAGATGTTGTGAAAGTAACAGTGACAAGATTCGACAACATATTGGATGCATGAGGTGAATTTAAGTGATAAGTCAAGGATGACAACTGAGATTACAAGCCTGATCAAGGAGAATGTTGGTACCCTTGACAGAAATAAAGTTGGGAAGAGGGAAAGATTTGGGGTAAAAGACAATGTTTTGGATATGATGAATTTGAGCTGTCCTGGGACATACAATTTGAGGTGTCCAAAAGGCAGTTGGTGATACTGAAAAAAATGGGCTTTAAAAGAAAGATTAGGGCTGGACATATAGCTATGGGAATCATCTGCATAAGGATTAGGTAGAACTCACAGAATCTGACAAAATCATCAGGTGAAATTACATAGAGATCTAGGACAAAGCCTTGAGAGGTACCCACAGTTAGCAGGCATGAACTGGATGATGGTCCCACAGAGGAGATAGGGAAGGAGCAGTCAGGCAAATAAGAGAAGTAGGAGGGATCAGGGGCATTTCAAATGGCCTGGATGGGAGAGAGTATCCAGCCAAAAAGGGTGATCAATAGTGCTGAAGACAGCAAAGAGGTCAAGAAGGTTGAAGATGGAAAAAAAGGCCACTGGATTGGTCAATTAAGAGATCATTGGTAACTTTGGAGAGAGCAGTTTCATTTCAATGATTAAGTCAATTTCAAATTGATTATTCCCTGGTCCACCCTGCAAATTAGTCAGCTGTTTTTACTGTCACTTTTAATGGATCATCAGATCTAAACATAATACCTCCTATAACCACTGTTTCCTCTGTTCATTCAGCAATCATTTGCTAACCATTTACTTAGCACACCATTCTCTTCTCAGCACTATAAGATATATAAAGGTGAATGGTAGTCCTTGCCCTTCTAAGAGCTTGTGATACTTATTATCTACTAGGCACTGTAGGGGAGACAAGATGAGGAGGAATACTAATGCTGGCTGCTATTTCAGTAATGCATTATGATTCATAGTTATGAGTTTTTCTCATAACTCTATAAGGCAAATGGTTTGAAGATTATTAGCCCCACTTTTCAGATGAGAAAACTGAGGCTCAGAGATTCAAAGATTCATGCATAGTCACAGTAAAATAAGCAGCAGAGCCAAAATACAAACCCTACCTCCCAACTCCCCACCCAATATTCTTGGTATCACCTGTTATTGTGTCCTCACACTATCTTTGTGGAGTGGTTAGAATGCAAGACTTGGAGTCAAGAAGAGACCAAATCCCATCTCAGGCAACCTGATCATGTGCTTACCACCCCTGGATCCTGATTTCCTCATCTATAAAAGGAGAGGGCTGGACTTGAAGGCTTCTCAGGTCCCTCCCAGGACTAGTCTGACATTTGAAATCATCCTGTCACAGGAACCTGTCTTATTCCTTCCACATTTCAGACCCCTGAATCAAAGCTTTGTGACTGGAGCTAACCCAGGGCTACTGGAGTGACCTATACCCAGCTAAAGCAAAGCACAATAACCCTAGGCAACCCTCACAGGGCAGGAACACTAGGGCTGAGCACAGGAGGCTTGGTACAGCATCACAGGAGAGCCCAAGAAGGCAGTCCTCTTACCCTTCCCTCATCCCTAGCCTAGAAAGAGCAGCAATAGAACCTAAATCTCGTCTGAAGCCCATTGGCTCCCAGATAATGACACCCAGCCAGTGCCCTGCTGGGGAGAGAGAACATATCTAATGAACATTATGATCATCATAATTATTGCTATTATTATTACTTTCATCACAGGAGGAGCTGTGTTCCTCAATATGCAAACTCAACAGGAGTCAACAGTGTTGACGTGGAAGCCCAGAAAAGCTAATGTTCTCCCAAACTTCCTCTCTGGATCTTAGTTCCCATGATAACAACACTCCTCAGCCCCACCTCTTAGAATCCCTCACTTCTTTCCAGAAGGAAATATGTAGCATCTTCTACCTGAGCTTTTTCCTCTGATCCCCCCCCCAACCCAGATGTTAGTCCCCATCCCCAACTACCTTATATTCATTTCATACTTATCCGGCATACAATTATATGTGTACATGCCATCTCCCTCACAGAATATAAGTAGGAACAAGGATTGTTTCATTCTTTGTATCTCAGTACCTTACCCATAGTAGGTATTTAATAAATATTTGTTGATTGATCAATAGTGTCCAGAGAGTGGAAATGACAGTCTTGTTGTATTTGGCTTTGGTCTAGAAGAAGATGGTAGGAAGACTGGAGATTTAACATTGGTAAAGAAAATTAGAGACATGAGGGAGATGTGATCATTGCCTCCTGAAGGCCTTATGATGGGGAAAAGGAAGATCAGTCTGGCTTAGTGGATCTGATCCTCGGGCTTAGAGAGACCTGGCCTTGGAGACAGGAAGATCTGAGTTATGAGACCCTGACACTGTGTAACCCTGAAGAGGTCACTTAACATCTCCCTGTCTCAGCCAAATCTCCAGCAGTGGAAGCTGTAGAACAGTAGCCAAACTAATAAAGTTTCCTCATGATATCATAGGTCTATGTAAAGCTAGAAAAGACCATCTAGATGACTAGAGTCATCTAATCCAAATGCCTCATTTTATAGATAAGAAAATTAAGACTCAGGGAAATGAGGGCTGCCTTTGCTCTATGACATTGCTGCTAATGAGATTTTCCCTGCACTGGAACCAAGGGATTAGACAAACGAATATGTGTACGTCTATTGTATGCAAGGCAATATGCAAAGTCTTTGCAAACCTTAAAACACTGTACAAATTCTAAATATTATTATTATTACCATTGTTGTTATGGTTATAGGGGATGGGGATCTGAAGACAAAACAAAGCTGCTCATGTCCTCAGGAAGTTTTAAGTGCTGTTTGAGGGAGGCCAGAGGGAGACCAAGAATATGGCATGTACACAAGTAAATCCAAAACAAGGTAATTTGAGGATGGAGGGAGGGAGGAAGAGATGAAGCATGACCCAATCAAAGGATCTCCCCAGCCTCAAAGAGAAGAACTAGTTGGAAGTTACCAAATGGTCATTTAAGGTTGGTAGAAGGGAAAGCTTTCTATCCCCTAGCAATAGCTGCCTGAAAGGAGTATGAGCTATTCTCAGAGAGTGTGGAATCCCCTTCATAGGAGGCTTTGAAGCTGGACTCAGATGAGCTTTTGTTAGATATATTGAAGAAGGGAGCCCAGTTTAAGTATGAATTGAATAGATGGTCAACCTAGAGTTCTCCCAGATCAAGGATCTCTGGCTCTGTGGTTCTTGGCACAAACGACAAAGTGCCATGGAATCAAGAAGTCTCATCTTCTTGAGTTCAAATCTGGCCTCAGATACTTCATAGCTGTGTGACACAGGGCAAGTCACTTAACCCTGTTTGCCTCAGTTCTCTCATCTGTAAAATGAGCTGGAGAAGGAGATGGCAAAGCCACCCTAGTATTTCTGTCAAGAAAACTCCAAATGGGGTCATGGAGGAGTCAGATACAACTGAACATGGCTCTGAATGAGGAAACTTCCCAATACTGGAGCTTCCAGGTACCATCAAAGCTTTTTCATGTCTCATAGATACCATTTCTGGGATTGATCGGCTGAGCATGTTTGGTGGAAAATGTATATATTCTCAGGCTAAGGCTGGAGTCAGCACCCAGTGATCAGGACCATGGTCAGAGTTCAGACTGGGAGCAGGCTAAGGGCTCAAGCTGGGACCACTCTATTCTGCCTTCCTTTCTACCTACTTGAATCACTGAATGGGTGCTGCCTCAATCAAAATGAGGTTTGTTAAAGACCTTGGCTTAAAAAGGCTTTATCTATGGCCATCTCCACTTATCCTGCTCTATATGTGGCCACTAGACCCAGACTCTGAAGGAGAAAATGAGGCTGGTGACTTTGCACAGTCTTTCCTCATACAAGTCACTGGTATGCCATAGCATCACCTTCCTGATGTCATGATCCTCTCCAGAATGAAGAATAAACAACAACAATAGGGGTGCTAACTTCTGAGTAATCATCCCAGTGAGGTTAATTCCTTTTACTAGTCCTTCCAGTCGCTTTTATATTCCTTGCAACTGGCTCGTTATCTTTTCTAGGGTTCTTTCAGTGGTTTGTTGTTGTTGTTCAGTCATTTCAATCATGTCCAACTCTTCATTACTTCATTTGGGATTTTCTTGGTAAAGATACTACAGTGATTTGCCAGTTTCTTCTCCAGTTCATTTTACAAATAAGGAAACTGAGGCAAACAGGGTTATGTACTTTGCTCAAAGTCACATAGCTAGTAAGTGTCTGAGGTCACATTTGAACTTAAATTTTCCTGATTTCCTGAATTCCTGGTGCTCTATCCACTGCACCACCTAACTGCCCTACAGATTATTCATCTTCTCCTGGAAAATTCCCTCAGGACTCTCAACTCCCTCCATGGCATTAGGAGTTTTCCTATTCTTGTTCACTTCTTCTATGGCTCTCCTGTTTTTTCTCTCATCACGGATTCTTAATTTCTGAGCTTTCCCCTGTTGAGGGTTTGTGCTCTCTGGCTGAATAATTCTGGGAGACAACTCTGCTAAGGATGCCTGGCGAAGGTCCGCCCTGCCTGCTGGTCCTTCTCTTGGCTTGACCATTATTGAAATCACAGTGCAGAACCCTCAGTGTGAGGGCAGAGAAGGAAAGTAGGACTGATTACACAGAGTCAGCAGCCCTTGACCTGAGCAAGACAGCTAGGAAGGCAGAAGACCACAGCTGTGTCAGAGGTCTTGGCCCTAAGAGTAGGGGATCTAAGCCCTAGACTTGAGCCTCTTCTCTCTATATATTCTCTCTTTTTATAATTTCAACTACCACCTTTAGGTAAATTATTATCTCCAACTTTGACCTTTCCTTCAGACAGGTTTATGCTAAAGCTAGCAGTCATGTTTGAAAGCTAATTGTTAAATTTTTGATGTGAATATTTATACTTTAGGAATCAAGTCAGGGCTTTGATTGTTTTGTGGATTATTTAGATTTAAGAAACTGATGGAGAAAATGTTAATATCATAGCTTAAGTTTTAAATTGCCTATGTTATTTTCCAGAGATCTGGTTGCTAAAATTTTACTAGCGCACCCCTCCTTCCAGTACTATATATCTAACAGCACTTCTTCCCAGTTATTTAGGCCAAAAGCCTCCATCATCTTGGATATTTTCCTATTTTTTCACATCCAATCAGTTACCAAGTAAATCCTCTAATTGACATCTGGAAAATTTCTCTGTTCTCTCTCCCTCCAGTTCCCACTAGCGCTGTCATCCTAGTTCCAGTCCTCACTACCTTACATAGCCAGGTGGTATAGTGGGTAGAACAGTCAGGAAGACCTAAGTTCAAATCCAAAGGGCTTCCCTAACCATATCACCTTTCACATCTCTTATCAAAAAGCCTTCAATCACTCCTCATGATAGACCAGGCTCTTATAGACTATCACAATTGTCTCTTAATTGCTGTCCCTGCATCCAGCTTCTTCCCTCTTCAATCTACCCTCCATAGAACTGCCAAACTGATCATCCTAAAATTCAACTCTGCTGACATCCAGGTCCTGCTCAAGAAGTTTTGGTGGCTCCCTATTACTTCTATAATAAAATGCAGATTCATTTATTCAGTGCTCAAAGCTTTCTATAATCTGATACCTGGTTCTCTTCCTAGTTTGATGACACATTATTATCCTACTCATATACTCTGTCAAATTGTCCTACTTGATATTTATTACAGACCCCACTTCTGTCTTGCATAGAATGATATTCCCTCTGGGGCAGCTAGGTGGCACAGTGTATAGGGCACCAGCCCTGAAGTCAGGAGGACCTGAGTTCAAATCTAGTCTCACACACTTAACACTTTTTAGCTATGTGACTCTGGGCAAGTCACTTAACACCAATTGCCTCAGGGGAAAAAAGAATGATATCCCTTTCTATTTTTTGAGACTCCCAACTAAATCCTTTCAAGGACATTCTATTCTATTGCTACCTCCTACAAGAGGCCTTTCCTGATTCTTCCCAATTATTAGTGCATGCGCTCACCTGTACATGCATACACACAGATATATATCCAGAAAAATGTTTTCTGTTTTTTTATATATAATTTATTTGTTTCCTGTGTATACTGTATCTTTCCTCTGTGCCCAGTAGAATATAAACTCCTAGAAGTTTGTAACTATCTCTATCTGCCTTTATATCCCCAATGCCCATCAGAGAACCTCGAACTAAATAAATGTTTATTGAGAGAATGCACAGATCCTGACTCAAGCCTGGAATTGAGCCCTGACCCAGCCAGCGTCTCTTCAGCTGATACCATTATAGTTCACAAAAGACAAATGAGCCACAAAGAAGTTGTGGGAGACATTGAGTTGGGCAGATGCAGAGCAGTACCCTTACAGACAAAGGATAGCCTTTTTATTATTATCATTAGCAATTATTCTCGTTATTAGGAAGAACTGGTAGGGCAGCCAGCTGCCGGAGGGCGTGCTGCAGGTCCTAGGCCGAACTCAGTCTGTCTCTGTTCTCTTGTGAGGGTAGTGAGGGGAGGCAGTCTGCCTCAGCACTAGCTCCCCAATTAGCCCACTGTAAATAAACTCCATTTACGAGACCTGTACGGTTCTAAAATACCCTCTTAAGTGCCTGAAACACAAATGCTTTAATTATCTAGACGGGTCCCAGACGGCAATGACTCTGGGAGAAACCACGAACAGCTGTCAGACAGTTAACGACCAAAGCTTGGCTCTGCTAGGGCATCCACGGGGACTTTGTGTTGGGAGAAGCCTCGGTCCCCCTCTGCTGAGGGCGTGGCTGGCCTTTTTTGCCATGGAAAGGAAGATATAATTTTCTTTGCTGACCAGGTTTCCCTGTCCTGCTTCCCAGCCTTTCCCCAAACTGCCCCTCTGTCTGGCAGAGGCAGACATAGCTTGGATCCTTCCTCCTCAAATTCAAGTATTCTTATACTTTATTCTCCCTGGTATACCCCATGATTTAGTGACCCTCCTTGCTGTTCCTCACAGAAAATATTCCATCCCTGTCTACATTTTTTCTGGCTGTCCCGCATTCCTGGAATACTCTCTCTTCTCAGCTCCACCTCCTGGCTTCCCTGACTCCTTTTAAAGGCCAGCTAAAATCCCACTATCTGCCAAAAGCCTTTCCTGATCCCCCTTAATGCTAGTGCCTTCCCTCTCTTGATTATATATAATTAACCTAGTATTTATCTTGTGTGTATATAGTTGTGTGTTGTCTCCCTCATTAGACTGAATTCCTAAGGATGGAGCCAGGTTGTTGCCTTTCTTTGTATTCCCCAATACTTAGCACAGTGCCTGGCACATGGGAAGCACTTATAATTATTTATTTATTAATAAGTATAATTAATTAAAGTAAATTAATAATTATAAAATCATAAGAAATAAAATAATTGTTTATTTATGATAAATAAGCTGTTTACAGCTGGCTGATGAGGAAAGAGGCTAAACATTTATGTAACATTCACTATGTGCCACAGGGCATCTAGTGCCAGACGCGGAGTCAAAAAAGACCTATGTGAGAATCAAGTCTCAGACACTTACTAGCTGTGGGATCCTGGGCAAGTCACTTAATCCTGTATGACTCAGTTTCCTCATCTGTAAAATGAGCCAAAGAAGGAAATAGCAGGCCACGTCAGTATCTTTGCCAAAAATGCCCCAAATGGAGTCACAGGGAGTTAGACTGCACTGAAATGATTGAACAACAACTATGTGCCAGGCATTGTGTTAACTACTTTACAAAGTTTTCATTTGATTCTCACAACAACCCTGGAAGGTAGGTGCTATTATGATCTCCATTTACATATGGGGAAACTGAGGCAATTGGCCATCAAGATCACACAGTTGGAAAGTGTCTACGACTGTTTTTGAACTCAGATCTTCCTGACTTCAGGACTGGTTCTCTATGCATTGTACCATCTAGCTGTGTTTGGGGCAATAGAGTACAGATTTTTCCCTAACTAAAATGAGAGTCAAAGAGTTAAAGTTCTGCAAGTTATTATGTGATTTTGGTTACATCATCTTACCTCTTTGGACCTCCGCTTCCTATTTCGTAAAACAAGAGATTGGTAGTTATTAAACGCTCCCCAAGGGATCCTCTGAGTTTGAGCAATCATTCACTGAGGCTGAAACCTAGTAGATGAAAGATTATTGTTAGTGGTGGTGGTATTGTGTCAATTCAAGAGTCCTATCTAATTCTTCATGACCCCATTTGAAGTTTTCCTGGAAAAGATACTGGGGTAGTTTGCCATATCTTTCTACTACAGGCTTTCAGAATTTCTTAATGATGACTGTTTGCATTATTTTAAGTCCCTTAAGATCTAGAAAGCATCAGACCAAGGTCACAAAGCTCACAAGCATTATAACCAATGTTTGAATACACAGCTCCAGACTCAAAACTCTGTGCTTTCCACTCCATCACCCTCTCTTCCTTATTTGGTTGCTAAAGATAAAGATGATGATTCTAAAGAGACTGATCTTTAGGTCAGATCTTTGGAAGGAAGAAAATAAAAATTGTTCAACCAAAAGTACATGAGGAGTTAACAGAAAAATATCCATCTGTCCTCAATGACTTCAATTCACCAGGCATGGACAAACAATTCTATCCTAAGACCCTGAGGGAAATGACAAATTTGTCTTTTGAGCCCTGAAAAATCATGGAACTTTTAAAAAATTTTTGGAATTTTAAAAAATTCTTTGGAAAAGAAATGAGAGTGTGAGGTGATGAAATGGGGAGAAATGACAATTTTGAAAGAAAGAACTGGAAAGAGAATTTAACAGCTTGGCACGAGAGGTACAAAACTTTGCCCAAGCAACAGACTCCTCAAAAATTGGAAAGGAAAAGAAAGGGGAAAAGGACCAAAAACAATGTCCATGAGACAAAAAAATATTAAAATAAAGTCAAAAGATTGAAAAGAGAGAAGAAAAGAGAGAGAGGGAAAGAAAGAAAATGATGAGAGGACAAAAGTGGAGAAGAGAGGAGAGAAGAGATAAGGTCATATAAATAAACTGATCTGGACCTGGAAATCAGATCAAGCAGAAAAAAAAATAGATAAAATTTCCAAAGGAGCCATAGACAAATAGAATAATATTGGTTCTACTGCATTCAATTTTTTTTTTTAAATTGACAGCAAGATGTTCAGAATATATCCTTGTTTCTGTGTACAAAACTTTTTTTCTGTTTTTTAGATGTGAAAATAAAAATACCATGAACATAACGAATAAATGAAATATAATGGAAAAATTAAAAAATAAAAAAGAATATGGAAAGTGGGAAGATACTACATGACTAGAGAAGGGCAGATGTTGCCCCAGTTTTCAAAGAAGGAAATAGGATAAAATATGAAAGCTATAAGCTACTGAGCTTGATGATGACACCTAGTAAATTTCTAGAACATGTTATTAAAAGGATGTTTTGAGAGCCGTAGGGAGTGATCATTAAGAGCCAGTATGGCTTCCTTCAGAATAGGTTATTACATTTATTGACAGGAAAAGTAAAAAGGGGAATGCAATAGAATCAGTAAAACCCAAAATTCTCAAAAAAAATTATATTTGACAGTCACTCGTGCTACTTTTATGTATGATGCAGAGAAATGTGAATTCAATGAGAGTAAAATTAGGTTAGGTAAATTCCAAGCTGGTTGAATGACTGATCCCCAATGAGCAGTGGCTAAAATTGGAAGGGCAGATCTAATGGTGTGCCCCAGGTATCTATTTTTGGCCTTATAATTCAAGATGTTTATCAGGGGCATGGATAAAAGCAGATGGCATGCTTTTCAAATTCACAGAAAACATGAAATCAGAAGTGAAAGCTAACACATTGGATTCTTAAAGGTCTCAGTGGACTACAATGAAGGATCATATCTAATAACATGAAATTCAATGGGAGGTGGGGAGAATGTCAAGTGAAACACTTTGATTCAGAAACTCAACTTCATAGTAGTAGATAAGGAAGACATACCTAGACAGGTGATTGGTTTGAAAAAGATCTGAAGGAAGGAAGTGAACCACGATGGTGGGGCAACGAAGTATATTTCTCAAAATTACTCTACAAAGATCTAGAAAAAAGCATCAAGGCTAAGCCTTGATTGAGAAATCCAACAGGAAAAAAATCATCACACTGAGACATTTTCTCCAGTCTAGGTTAGCATAGAAAGATGGAAAGAAAGATGATAATGGGACCACGTCTAGCCAAGAACAGTGGTGCTGAGAATTCCAGCACAGAGACTGGGCGAGGACCTGCATATGGCAATGTACCAGGCCAAGAAAAGTTCCCAAACCTGATACAGGGACACCTGATCTTGTGCAAAAAACAGGAATCTATTCCAGATACCAGTTCTGTCACTACCCAGTGCTAGGTAGCACAAAAATAGAAAAGAAACAAGAGCATTGGGGGAAAATATTGGATAATAAATAAGAGCTATAGAAGAAAAAAATTGGAAAGAGAATTAACAGCTTGTAATAAAAGATACAAAACTTAGCCAATAGACTTCTTTAAAATTAGAATGGACCAAATAAAAGTAAATAGCTCTACAACTCAAGAAATATTCTTGAAAAGTCAAAAAGTTGAAAAAATTACCAAAAAAAAGCATGAAGTATCTTAATGTCTGAAACAATTTATCTGAAAAAAAACATGAAAAGAGCAATAATTTAAGAATCTAGCTATCAAAACTATAACAAAAAAAAGGAAAGCCTAAATATTATCTCTCAAGTCATCACAAAAGAAATCTACCCAGAAATCTTAAAACAAGAGGGCAAAGAGAAAATGGAAAAATTACACTCAGCGCTCCCTGAAAGAAATCCCAAAATAAAAATTTCCAGGAATATCATAACCAAAATCCAGAACTTCTACATCAAAAAAGAAATCCCACAAGCATCCAGAAAGAACGGGATTACATGGAATTTTATTGTTCTATAAGAAACAAACAGCAGGATTATTTCAGAAAAGCCTGGAGAGATTAGCATGAACTAATGCTAAGTGAAATGAGTAGAACCAAGAGAACATTGTATACAGCAACATGACTATGTGATGATCAACTGCAATGGACTTGGCTCTTTTCAACAATGAGGTGATTCAGACCAATTCCAATAGACTTGTGATGGTGAATCATCTACATCCAGAAAGAGGACTATGGGGATTCACAACATACTATTTTCACCTTTTTGTTATTGTTTGCTGGGGTTATTTTCTTTCTCATTTTTTTCCTTTTCTTGTGCAGCATGATAAATGTAGAAATAGATTACTTCCTGACTAGGGGAGGGAAAGAAGGGAGGAAGGAAAATTTAGAACACAAGGTTTTGCAGGGATGCATGTTGAAAACTATCTTTTCATGGTTTTTAAAATTAAAAAGCTATTATTTTAAAAAATTAAGCTAAAAAAACAGATCACATAAGACTTACCTGCCATGTCTAGAAAGGAATAGAATACGATATTCCAGAAAGCTAAATTTTTAGGTTTACAGTTAAAATATCAGGCAAAACTGAGTATAACCCTGGAGGAGGTAAGAGATAAACCTTTAAAGAAAGAGGACTTCCAAGTTTTCCTAGTGAAAAGTCAAAACTTCATAGAAAGTGAAGTTCAAAAATAGGAGATAAGAGAAATATTAAAAGCCACAAGATGGAAGTTTTTATAACCAATACGGAATAAAGTGGGTAAAATCAGAACAATTTATACAATAATCACAGTAAGAACTGTACACAATGCTCAAACACAATTCTAAAAAACCAAGGATGACAAATAATGCTATCCATCTTCAGATAGAAAAGTTGATTGATTCAAGATATAGAATGAAGAATACTTTTTATATAGCCAAAATAGAACATATTTCTTTTAAAAAATTTTTGTTTTGTCTTTTTTATTATGGTTGGAGGTGAGACATGGGGGGGAATTGTCTACTGAATGAATACGTTTTTGAAGAAAAAAATCTGTAGGCTTTAGTGAAATACAAATTCAAAATTAGATGAGTATTAATGACATCCAAGAAAAGCTAATGTTATTTTTCCCTTCATTGAGAGGGAAACCAACTACATCAAGAGTAGCTATAGAGCCTGAATAATCTACATCTGGAGAATTATTATGTTCAATTCTGGGCACTACATTTTAGGAAGGAAAATGACAAATTAGAATATGATGATGTTGGGAAAGGGACAACAACCAGAATGGTAAAGGAATTAGAGATTATACAAGGCTCAATTGAAAGGAATACAATTATTTAATCTGGAAAAGAGATTAAGGTGGGGCAAGGGAAAGAAGCTGTACATGTGCCTCTTTGGGTTGTTGTTCTATACCTCAGAGAAAAAACTAGGAACAACTGATGGAAATACCAGAAAGCCAGATTTCAATCAAATGAAAGAAAAAACTTACTAAAAATTAGAGCAATCAAAAAGTAAAATTGGTTCCCCCAAGAGATGGAATCCCAAGCATATGGAACCCAATGAGAGCTGTATGCCTACGTGGTACAGTTACTCTATGGAGAATTCTCATTCAGAGTAGAGAAGCAGTTCTCAGTTTAGTCTTCTAAAGGGTACCCTCCCTAGAGCCTTTCATGGGTCAAAACTATCTTCATAATGATATTAAGGTGTTATTTTTCATTGAAATACTTCTCCCTTTTCTAACTACCTGTGAAAGGCTGGTTATTTTTCACATACTTCACCCAAAACAATATATTGCAACAAATTGGATGCAGAAATGGATACAAGAATCCAGCTGTCTTTTATTAAATTGAATATGAAAGAAATTTGCAAAAGTATGTGAAACAAGTTCATTCTTCTCACTGAATTTTTTTTTGTTTTGGAAAATATTATTTTTCATTAAAAATGTTTATAGTATATTAACATGTAATGAGCTTATTTTAAATGAATTAGTACTTTTTTAATTTGTCAGTTTTAATTTCTAATATGTCAAATATCAATATATGTAACCCATATAAACAAAAGCTTTTGGGGGTCTTCAATAATTCTTATGAGTGCACAGAGGTTCTGAGACCATAAAGTTGGAGAAACAAAGACTTAGCTCTTTGAAGTCATTCAAAACTCTGAGATTCTATAATTTAATGATAATGATGGTAGTAGTAGTGATAATGTAGATGATAAACAAATTAGCCAATCATTTAACAAAAATTTATTAAACATTTGCTGCATGCCAGACACTGGACTGCTACAATAAAGTGGATACCCTGTGAATATAAGCAAAGGGAAAAAACATTCTTAACCCCAGCGGGGCATACACCATAATGGGGGAAACAACATGTAAATCATTGTGTACCCACAAAATATATGCAGAGTAGGGAAGATAATCTGAAAGAAAAAGCATTAGGGATACAAAGAAAAAGCAAAAACAATTCCTGCCCTCAAAGAGTTTGCATTCTATAAGGGATATACATCCTATATAAGAATAAATGTAAGCAATATAAAAAATAAATACAAGGTAAGGAGAAGAGGGTATTGGAAAGCAAGTGTGCCTGTCCAAATGCACAAAGGAATAAGGATTATGGCTAGCTATTATCCTACAGGCAATAGGAAGTTACTGAAGGATTCTGAGCAGGGAAACAACATGTTGATGAAAGGAATGTTTAAAGTGACCAGGCAATGCTGTAAGAAGACATTAGTCACCATCCCTTTAATTAAGTACTCACTCATGAGGGAAAGGCCTGGACTGGGCATTGGGGAAGACCCCAAGGATGCACAACTCTCAAAATGGGAAGAATATCTGATCCCCCACCACTCTATGTGAGGTGGGGGGAAGGCACTTTTGTGAGCCCCTGGTCAGGACAAGGGAATTTTTTTTAATATGAAGAATGAAAGTGAATTCCTACAGGAGGGTTCCAACTTGAGGAATGGGAGGGGAGGTGATGATAAATGACCCAGTGATACAAATAGTGAAAAAAATACACATCTGCTTTTTTCTTGCTCCTGTTCAAGCTCACAAACTGGCTGTGCCCAAGCTCAAAGGCCAAGGACTTATTCTTTCTCCCCTTTTTCCTTGTTCTTGGCATGCCTAATGCTCAATAGGGGCAGGTGCTGAGTCAGCCCCCCAAGCTAGGCCCAGCAAATGCAGTCAATTTTACCTAGAGACAATCTCTCCCATACTCTATTTACTGAATCTGCCAGCAACATCTGTAACGCATTGATCACTTACGCTAAAACAGCTGCCTTCAGAATATTAATGTCACCTGTGCTGGGGAGCAGGCTGAGAAAGGGAAGCCGGTATATGGGGTTCAGGAGAATCTGATTGGCAGTTTTACAGCCCAGAGTCTCTGTTCCAATTAAAATGACAGCAATCTATTAGGTCAAGGAATTCAGTTACCATTGATTGGAAAGAAGGGAGTGGAAACCTTATCAGCCTCCACTCTCCATCCCCCTCCCTCTTTCCCCTGCCCACCTCCCTCACCTGCCCAGCAAACAGCCCAAGGCTGGCAGGGACCAAGAGGCTTCCATTTATTAATTAATTATTGTTGGCTGGGCCAATCGATATGTGCAATGAACTAGAAAAGAGGCAGAGGGAAGGAAAGAGGCAGCTGTCCCTAGAAGCCCCTACTGCAGCATGGATGCACTGAATATCAGACATTCTGCTCCACTGACCAAGAATTTTGGGTAGCAGAGGATGAGAGGGCTTGGTTCTGACTGGAAGAGACCATATAGGCTCTGCGCTCAAAGGAGCTTAAAATCTAAACTCTCTTGGGGGAAGAGTAAACATTTACACAAATAAATATAAAATATGGGAAAATGTGATAGGAGCAACAAAAAAAAAAGCCAAGCAAAGTGCTCTGGTGTAATTTTAGGAAGAAGACCAGCTTTCACTTTGGGAAGAGAAGAAAAGGCTTCATGCACAAGATAATACATGAAATGAGCATTTAAAGCAAATTTAATTGGTAGAGATGAGGAAAGAGTATATTTGCAACAAGAGAAGAGGAACACTGAAAAAAGAGAGAAGGGGGATGGTAATGAATGACCACAAAGAGCTAAAAAGTTTGGACTTTATTCTACTGGCAATTGAAGGTCCCTGAACAGAGAAATAGAGAATAGCAAAACAATGAATGGCATGGAAAGACATGAATCACTGGATCTGAAGCCAGAGGACCTGACCTCCAACCTCAGCTCTGTCATTTTATGAACTCCCTTAGGCAAGTTATTCAACATCATTTGGCCTCAGTTTCTCCACCTATAAATTAATAGCATTGATAGATTTCAGGACTGATGATGGAACCTTTGAAGGGCTTGGACAAGCTGACCTCTGAGGTCACCTCCAGCTCTCCCTATATGAACTCTGACTTGCCTAACAATCTATACGTCAAGGTGAGTTAGTGGGCTGAGCCAAATTTAGAAACTAAGTCTCTGGGGTCTTCTAGGAACAGCAGTCTCTCTTTGCAGGATTCTGTGTTTGCATTTGTTCACCCCTTGCTATAACAACAGTTTCAAAGGTCTCAACCAGGGCAAGAAATCCAATTTATTCCTGCAATTACCAAAATCTCAGTCCTTTTCCCCTTGCCCCAACCTCACTTCCAACTGCCCAGATTTGTTCATTAAAAGGTTTCTCCCCATACTGGTCCTTCCTGAGCATTTCCCCACTTATTTTTTTTTTTTAATTAACTACTAGAGATCAAAGCGGTTAATTTATATTCATGTAAATAAGCAGACAGCTTCTATGGAGCCCAAGCCCAGACCTCCACTGGTGTAATGTATAATGCAGGATTCTCTCTGACCGGGCTGCCTCACCTAAAAGAAGGGAGTAGGCAAGCTAACAGACCAATTAGCTAAATATATGACCTTATTTGGAAACCCAGATCCCTCCCAGGTCTAGGAGCTGCTTCCTACTCTCCAGACGGTCCACTCTTGTTTTTATCCATGTAGATTCCTAACAGTCAATCCTAAATGCCAATCTGGAATCAGTTCCCCTGTGTTAAATATATGATGGCAGCTAGTCCCTCAAATACTGGATGATACCAAGTCATTGTTACTTGACAGAGAAGGGAGGAAACAGATTTATTTTCCTAATGCTATGCTGCAGGGATGAGGGCAGAGTTTTGAATTTGGAGTCAGCGGCCCCCATATCACCTCCCATTTTTAACTCTTATTAACTAAGTGTTCTTGGATAAGTCACTTAATCTGAGTTCTTTCTCTTTACTACTCATTTTCCTCTTGTAAAATAAAAGGGGTGACTTTTAAGCTCTTTCCCATTTTGTGGATCATTCCAGTTGTAAAAGACTTTAAAATCAGTATCCCACCCCCACAATACAATACAATACAGCAGCCCCCAAAATCAATGTCCTAGCATGGGAATTAGAGCAGAATAGGTTAAGTAGAAAAGTTCTGTTATATTCTTTCCTGGTCAAACTATCTATTTAGATTTATAGATTTAAAGTTGGAGGAGATCTGAGAGATCATCTAATCCAATCCCCATAGTTTACATTGAGGAAACTAAGGCCCCAAGAGGAGAGAGAATTTGACGAAGTCTATAGAGATATAAAGCCAAGATTGCCGCTTCAAGTCCCCGACTCCAGATCTAGTGTTTGGGGTTAAAATTAGTTGTTAAAGGAGATCCATTTTTAAAAAGACATTGACAAGTTAAAGTTCATGAAAGGCAAACAGAAGGCTAGAAGAACTAGAAATCATGCCCCCATAGGGTTGGAGTGAAAAGAAATAGATTGACTCCAACCTAAAGAAAGGAAGATTTAGCAGAGGATATGTTCTCCACTTTCAAATATTTGAAAGGACTATCTTACAGAAGGGGGATCCATTTTCTCCTGCTCCATCCCAGAAGGTCCAACTAAAAGCAAAAGGTGAAAATTGCAGGATTATTGCTGGTCTATAGGATGAAGAACTTCCTACCAATGAGAGTCATATAAAAGTAGAACAGGTTGCCTCTGGAGTCCATTCACCCCCTCAAGTGTTACTCTCAACTCCTTGTCTTTCTAATCCTACACATATCCACTCAGTTGCCAAAGCTCCCCTTTTCCACCTCCAATATATCCCTTATATCCTGTTTCTCTGTTCACATGGCCACAACCCTATTCCCAGTCTTTATCAGCTTTCTCCTGGACTGTTCCAAAGGCTTTGTAATTGGCCTCCCGGCATCTGATCTCATCACTCCAAGTCATTCTTAATAAAGTAATGGAATTGAAATGTGGAATGAGGGTAAAGGAGAGAAAATAGTAATGGAGAGAGTTGTGTGAAGAAAAGGAGAGAAAAGGGGTGAAAGAGGAAAGGAGGATAGGAAAAAAGAAAGGAATGAAAGGGAGAAGAGAGGGATGAAAGAATAGAGTAAAGGTGAGAAAAGAGAGTATAGAAAAGGGAAAGAGATTGGGGAGAAGAAAAGGATTTCCTGAATGGAAAGGAAAGAGAAGAGTGAAGTGGAAGGAAGAGAAGAGAAGAGAAGAGAAGAGAAGAGAAGAGAAGAGAAGAGAAGAGAAGAGAAGAGAAGAGAAGAGAAGAGAAGAGAAGAGAAGAGAAGAGAAGAGAAGAGAAGAGAAGAGAAGAGAAGAGAAGAGAAGAGAAGGAAAGGTCTCTGGGAGGAGAAGGAATGTGGGAGGAAAGAGTCCATGAGAGAAAAAAGACATGCAGGAGAAGAAATGGGATAGAAGAGGAAACAAAAAAAGGTACAGGAGAGGGATATTTTAGGAATTCATGGTTTGGAAAAGAGAGAAAATAAGATAACATGATAGTCTCATGGTAAATGCACTTATATGGCCCTGGTATTGTATTCTACCAGCTGTTTCTGCTGCTATGGTGGCAATATGTTTCGTTAGCTGACTTGTAACCTGCAGCCTGTACACAACTGTGTAGCTGTATATGGGATAAGGATGAGAAAAGAAAAGAGGTATTCGAGTAGAGAGGGAATGAGAAAGGAGAAGTAATGTGAAGAGAAGACTTGGGGAAAGGCAAGAGATATAGGGGGAAAGTGAAGCTTATGGGAGAGAGGGAATGTTGAAGAGAGAAATTAGGATAGGAAAAGGTTTATGGGAACAGAAGCAATGTGGGGAAAGTTTCTAATCAGATGTTTCTGCCCTTCATGACAAGGAATCAGAGATGATAAACTGAGCTTTGTACTTAGTATTCACACAAATAGAGACACACAGAGACAGAGACACACAGAGACAGAGGGACGGAAAGAGGGAAGCAAAGAGGGACAGACAGAGAAAGGGAGGGAACAGAGAGACACAGAGAGAGATAGCCGATCATGCAAATAAGCACATAGTTAGTTGCACACACAGAGTCCAAGTCAGCTAACCAAACATAAGCCATCATGGCAACAGAAACAAGTGGGCAGAGGTCGTTTAATCTGGCACTAGGACCAAAGAAGTGCATTTTCCTTGGGTCTGTTATGTTACCTTAATTTCACAGGTTCTGAGAGATGGTCCTTCAGTGACAGCAGACTTGAACTGATGGTACTCTCAGCCCATACCATTCCTGAGCCCGGGGAGGCTTCACTGAAAAGCCTGGCAAGTACCTGGTACCTCCTTGTTCCAACCCTCCAATAGCCTCACACCTGTGGGGAGCTAGAATTTACAGAACCCACTCAGCAGAGCTGTTTACTACAACTGAAAGAATAGCAATTACTGCCCTCCCCAACACTATTTTATGGTTTTTCATTTCAAATTACTTGTTCTGGTCCACAGGAAGAATTCAGATGAGAGAATACTATGCAGTTTGCATTAGTCTAGGGACAGAAGACTACACCCACATCTCACGTGTGTGTGTGTGTGTCTGTCTGTCTGTCTTTCTGTGTATCTGTATGAATATCTCCTCTTTATCACTGTCTCTGTCTCTCTATGTCTCTGTCTGTCTCTCTGTATCTATCTTTGTCCTCTGTCTCTGTGTCTATGTCTCTGTCTCCTTGTCTCTCACTCTCTGTCTCTGTCTGTCTCTCTATCTCTGTGTGTCTGTCTCTGTCTCTCTCTGTCTCTCACTGTATCTGTCGCTGTCTCTCTTGTTTCTCTATCTCTGTCCTCTCTGTGTGTATGTGTCTCTGTCTGTTTCTAGCTCTATCTCTGACCTTCTGTCTCTGTTTGTTTCTGTCTCTGTCTCTCTGTCTTCTGTGTCTTTTTCTTCCCACCCCCATCTTTTCTCCCAGAAAGCAGTAGTATAGAGCATCTATCTGTCTATCTCTATTTCTGTATTTCTGTTTCTGTCTCTGTCTCTCTGTCTCCCTCTCTCTTTCTCCCTACCCCCACATTTTTCTCCCAGAAAGTAGTAGCATAAAGCATTTAAAGATAGTCTAATGTCCAACTATATCAGAGACAACTGGTGTACTGAAGATAGAGTTCTTGTCCTTATTAGCTCTTGACTTGAGCTAGGCCTTTCCTTTCTCTGGGGCTCGGTTTCCTCCTTTGTAAAATGGGGTTCTAGACAAGATGGTTTCATGATCCTTCCAGGAATGGTGTTCTATGTCCTATGATCCACAGCCCCTAACACAGCTCCATACTGTGTTAACGTCCCTTCCATCCCTAACAGTCTGTATTCAGCATTCCCAGGTACCTTTCAGCTCCAATTTTCTATGTTCTAAGATCCCTCATCCCTCTGCCATTCTGGGTTCTAAGGGCCCTCCCGGCTCTGACCTCCCGGGTTCTAAGGGCCCTCCCAGGTCTGACTTCCTGGGTTCTAAGGGCCCTCCCAGCTCTGACCTCCCGGGTTCTAAGGGCCCTCCCAGCTCTGACCTCCTGGGTTCTAAGGGCCCTCCCAGCTCTGACCTCCTGGGTTCTAAGGGCCCTCCGAGCTCTGACATCCCGGGTTCTAAGCGCCCTCCCAGCTCTGACCTCCTGGGTTCTAAGGGCCCTCCCAGCTCTGACCTCCTGGGTTCTAAGCGCCCTCCCAGCTCTGACATCCTGGGTTCTAAGGGTCCTCCCAGCTCTGATATCCTGGGTTCTAAGGGCCCTCCCGGCTCTGACACCCTGGGTTCTAAGGCCCCTCCCAGCTCTCACATCCCGGGTTCTAAGAAACTCCCAGCTCTGACACTCTTGGTTCTAAGGGCCCTCCCAGCTCTGACCTCCCGGGTTCTAAGGGCCCTCCCAGCTCTGACCTCCCGGGTTCTAAGTCCCCTCCCAGCTCTGACCTCCTGGGTTCTAAGGCCCTCCCAGCTCTGACCTCCCGGGTTCTAAGTCCCCTCCCAGCTCTGACCTCCTGGGTTCTAAGGCCCTCCCAGCTCTGACATCCCGGGTTCTATGGGCCCTCCCAGCTCTGACCTCCCGGGTTCTAAGGGTCCTCCCAGCTCTGACCTCCCGGGTTCTAAGTCCCCTCCCAGCTCTGACCTCCTGGGTTCTAAGGCCCTCCCAGCTCTGACCTCCCGGGTTCTAAGTCCCCTCCCAGCTCTGACCTCCTGGGTTCTAAGGCCCTCCCAGCTCTGACCTCCCAGGTTCTAAGTCCCCTCCCAGCTCTGACATCCTGGGTTCTAAGACCCTCCCAGCTCTGACATCCCGGGTTCTATGGGCCCTCCCAGCTCTGACCTCCCGGGTTCTAAGGGTCCTCCCAGGTCTGACTTCCTGGGTTCTAAGGGCCCTCCCAGCTCTGACCTCCCGGGTTCTAAGGCCCTCCCAGCTCTGACCTCCCGGGTTCTAAGGGCCCTCCGAGCTCTGACATCCCGGGTTCTAAGGGCCCTCCCAGCTCTGACCTCCCGGGTTCTAAGGCCCTCCCAGCTCTGACCTCCCGAGTTCTAAGGGCCCTCCCAGGTCTGACTTCCCGGGTTCTAAGGGCCCTCCGAGCTCTGACATCCCGGGTTCTAAGGGCCCTCCCAGCTCTGACCTCCTGGGTTCTAAGGGACCTCCCAGCTCTGACCTCCCGGGTTCTATGGGCCCTCCCAGCTCTGACATCCTGGGTTCTAAGGCCCTCCCAGCTCTGACCTCCCGGGTTCTAAGGGCCCTCCCAGCTCTGACCTCCCGGGTTCTAAGGGCCCTCCCAGCTCTGACCTCCTGGGTTCTAAGGCTCCTCCCAGCCCTGACCTCCCGGGTTCTAAGGGCCCTCCCAGCTCTGACCTCCCGGGTTATAAGGGCCCTCCCAGCTCTGATATCCTGGGTTCTAAGGGCCCTCCCGGCTCTGACACCCTGGGTTCTAAGGCCCTCCCAGCTCTGATCTCCTGGGTTCTAAGGACCCTCCTATAACGTGCTCTCCTGGCAGTTACAATTACTAGTCTGTCCTAGACCCACCAGAGTACCTTTGACCACTGTCCTTTGCAGTGTGAGCTCTACCTGGCTCGCCTCCTCTGAGGCCTTCTAAGGTCTCTGGCCACAATCTCTTGAATCTATAGCTTAGTAACCGGTAGCGCACTGAAGAACAACCACGTGTAATCTTAAAAGCCTTTATTATACCTACTCACATAATGCCCTAACTGATGCCCTGACTTGTTGGTTCCCGAGTGAACACCTGGTCAGAAGACCCATGTGTTCACTACCAAAATCCTTACCTCTTTCGGCTACCCATCTTGGCTTGGCCACCCAGACTAGGAGCCAGGGTGAACAGCAGGAGGTTAAAGAGGGCGGTTGCTGCCTGCAGTGGGCTTATATAGGGCCTGTGAGGTCATACACACAGCCAATCAGCGAGAGAGTCACCCATTACGAAGCTATCTCAATATGGCCAGGATCCCGCCCAAGGGCAGTCCCAACATCCACAGAAATCATTTCTGGGCCTCAATCCCGATGCACTGTGTCCGCCCATTTAAAGGGCCCTTACAATTCCCTTTCTCTTGTTTTGCGGGAACCGCACATCTCACCAAGCTAAACTTTTAGCACCAGCTATAGTTCACTTGGTCCATGAGATGACAGAGTGTTATGCCCAAGGAGGTACAAAGCAGCAGATCAGTAAACAGAAGTATGACAATGAGAACCAGGCTCAACAGTGGCCCAAATGTTCAACCCATTCATCAAAGTCATACTCGAGATAATAGGCCAAAGAGATTGGATGCCAATGAGGTAGGATGTCAACACTGAGGTGGGAAGTCAACAAGGTAAAACATCACAATTCTAGTTAACAAATATCAGTAGGTATGTTGTCACAATTCTAGTTACATTTATCACAGTTCTAGACCAATTCTAGTTTCTTACAATTTTCTGTTGCACTTTTCACACTCCTAGAACAATTCTAGCTTATCACAATTCTCAATTGCACTTGTCACAATCCTAGAGCAATTCTAGTTTATCACAATTCTCAATTGCACTTTTCACAATTCTAGAACAATTCTAGCTTATCACAATTCTCTATTGCACTTTTCACAATCCTAGAGCAATTCTAGTTTATCACAATTCTCAATTGCACTTTTCACAATTCTAGAACAATTCTAGCTTATCACAATTCTCTATTGCACTTTTCACAATCCTAGAGCAATTCTAGTTTATCACAATTCTCAATTGCACTTTTCACAATTCTAGAACAATTCTAGCTTATCACAATTCTCTATTGCACTTTTCACAATTCTAGAACAATTCTAGTTTCACAGGTGCACATAAGCAGTCAGGTCCAGTAACATTGTCTCAATAACAATGGCAGGTGGGTGTGTTGGGTTTTCACCCACTAATTTAAAAGCATAGTCCTTCAATAGAAAGCATAGGGCAAAGCCTCTTCCCAGGCCACCATATGGCAAGTGGCCACGGGAGAAGCAAGCAGGCCCATTGTCCATTTACAGTCTTTATATTGCGTATCACCCAAAACAGTCCATTTCAGCTGCAACACTGGAACTGTGTCTGGTGTCTCTGGTCACGGTCAGGAGGGGCATCGCTGCCATCAGCGTCTGAAGGGCTGCGGACATCTGGCTGGTCTCTCTGGACTGTTGTCTGGTCCTTCTCTTGGATCCCCAGGTTACAAATGTCTCTGGTGGGGATGAACTCTGCTGCTGGATCTGCACCTAGGAAGGAATGTCCCCGGGGCCCAACTTGGGCCTTTCCAAATGCCATCCAGGCCTTTCCACATCACAGTGGAAACAAAGTTGTTGTCAAAAAGATTAACAAGTCAGACAAAAGTCAGTCTGTCACTTAGCTGCACTTTCTGTGTATGCCCGAAGTGCATTGCTAAGGTAAAATGCAAAGAATTTAAAAATGTAAAACCAAAATAATTTAAAAGTGTAAAACCGAAATAGATTAAAAATATAAAACCAAAATAACTTTAAAATGTAAAATCAAAATACTTTGAAGATGTAAAATCAAAAATGTTTTAAAATGTAAAATCAAAATTTAAAAATTGTAAGCAATCACATATCCCAAAATTCCCTTCTCTTGTTTAGAAGAGAAGATCTTGGGGATAGTCTGTGCAGTAATGACTTTACTAGAACACTCGGCTATATCCCTGAATTCTTTTGCCTAAAAATCAAAGTTTGAGTTTCTGATACCGAATTGTACTTCAGGAGTGTGAATCAATAAATCTGATATTTTCCTCCTGGGTCAAAGATCACACACTGTCTATTTATTCTAGTGATTAAAACAGCAATTTTCCAACCCATTCTAAACATAAACACTGTTTTATAAATACCCGTAGGGGGTTGGGAAATCAAGCTCACCTGTGGAAGTGGAAAATCCACGAGGTAAGAAAAGAGGAGTTTCAACTCTCCAAAGACGATCCTAGCAGTTTTACAAGTATAAAACTCCACTCTCTCTAACTGCAAGGTCTTGTCCCTGTAAGGTTTCTTAGAAATTAACTGAACTGTATTTTTAAAACTTTTCTGATTATACTCAATACCCCATAATTCCTTTTTGCCTTGGGGCATAAAGCCTACTCCTGTCCTTTGAAATGAAGACACAGGAGTTTTGAATGGATTAATGGGCAGTGCTGATGGTATTATCGCCCTTCCTTTTCCTCCTCCCCCTTCTCCCTTGGCCCAAGAAGGTGAGGCAGAGGGAAGAATTGGAAAATCCCCCAAAGGCTGATTCCAAATCAAACCTGAGCTTTGCACATAAAAAGAACTAAACTTCTTCTCAATGAAAGAGTAATCAATAAATTCCTTAAAACAACAATGCAGGAGGTAAACCAACAAAACGCTAAGAATTTCTACAACTGAAGTCCATGTGATTCGTTTATTTCCTTCCTTAGTTTCTGCCACTGGTTTGAACTCTTCCTGTTCTATCTGTAGTAACCTAGCTTTTTCTTCTTTCTCTATCTCCATCTGTAGTTTAACCTGCAATTCCAGCAACTCTTGCTGTGGCATTTTATACTCTCTACTGTCATACATACGCATTAGCTCTAGGTTGCTCCCTCTCCTAGCTCTATTTACTGGGTGTGGGGATAGCCTTTGTGGAGCTTGATTACAAGCTTCCTGCTGTTCTTCAGTGGTGATCTTTGTTAAAAGATCTTCCATCTGGCTCTTTAACCTCTTTATATAATAAGCATTATGTTCAGCTGTGTCCTTGAGTCTGATCCCAGAGTTACCTGGGTCCATATTGCTTCTCTGTCTTCCCTCTTAAGTGGCGTTTCTACCGGATCTTTCAGAATCTTAATTCTGAATATTAAATATTTTCAAAACCTGATAATTCCTGATGCGTCCACGTTGAGCGCCATTTATAACGTGCTCTCCTGGCAGTTACAATTACTAGTCTGTCCTAGACCCACCAGAGTACCTTTGACCACTGTCCTTTGCAGTGTGAGCTCTACCTGGCTCGCCTCCTCTGAGGCCTTCTAAGGTCTCTGGCCACAATCTCTTGAATCTATAGCTTAGTAACCGGTAGCGCACTGAAGAACAACCACGTGTAATCTTAAAAGCCTTTATTATACCTACTCACATAATGCCCTAACTGATGCCCTGACTTGTTGGTTCCCGAGTGAACACCTGGTCAGAAGACCCATGTGTTCACTACCAAAATCCTTACCTCTTTCGGCTACCCATCTTGGCTTGGCCACCCAGACTAGGAGCCAGGGTGAACAGCAGGAGGTTAAAGAGGGCGGTTGCTGCCTGCAGTGGGCTTATATAGGGCCTGTGAGGTCATACACACAGCCAATCAGCGAGAGAGTCACCCATTACGAAGCTATCTCAATATGGCCAGGATCCCGCCCAAGGGCAGTCCCAACATCCACAGAAATCATTTCTGGGCCTCAATCCCGATGCACTGTGTCCGCCCATTTAAAGGGCCCTTACACCCTCCCAGCTCTGACCTCCCGGGTTCTAAGGCCCAAACAGCTCTGACATCCCGGGTTCTAAGGCCCTCCCAGCTCTGACATCCTGGGTTCTAAGGGCCCTCCCAGCTCTGACCTCCTGGGTTCTAAGGGCCCTCCCAGCTCTGACCTCCTGGGTTCTAAGGGCCCTCCCAGCTCTGACCTCCTGGGTTCTAAGGGCCCTCCCAGCTCTGACATCCTGGGTTCTAAGGCCCTCCCAGCCCTGACCTCCCGGGTTCTAAGGGCCCTCCCAGCTCTGACCTCCCGGGTTCTAAGGGCCCTCCCGGCTCTGACACCCTGGGTTCTAAGGCCCTCCCAGCTCTGATCTCCTGGGTTCTAAGGACCCTCCCAGCTCTGACCTCCCGGGTTCTAAGGCCCAAACAGCTCTGACATCCCGGGTTCTAAGGCCCTCCCAGCTCTGACATCCTGGGTTCTAAGGGCCCTCCCAGCTCTGACCTCCTGGGTTCTAAGGGCCCTCCCAGCTCTGACCTCCTGGGTTCTAAGGGCCCTCCCAGCTCTGACCTCCTGGGTTCTAAGGGCCCTCCCAGCTCTGACATCCTGGGTTCTAAGGCCCTCCCAGCCCTGACCTCCCGGGTTCTAAGGGCCCTCCCAGCTCTGACCTCCCGGGTTCTAAGGCCCAAACAGCTCTGACATCCCGGGTTCTAAGGCCCTCCCAGCTCTGACATCCTGGGTTCTAAGGGCCCTCCCAGCTCTGACCTCCTGGGTTCTAAGGGCCCTCCCGGCTCTGACATCCTGGGTTCTAAGGGCCCTCCCAGCTCTGACCTCCTGGGTTCTAAGGGCCCTCCCAGCTCTGACCTCCTGGGTTCTAAGGCTCTCCCAGCTCTGACCTCCCGGGTTCTAAGGCCCTCCCAGCTCTGACTGTCCGCCTTCAGTAGTCCCTTCATGACCTGATAGTTTATCTGTATCCCTTAAAACTCCGAGGTCTCCCCCAGAACTGATGTTCTGGGATTTCCTGGCCCAGCAGAGCGCAGGAGCTTCGGGGGTTCCTCGATAGGTGAGCGTATACGTTTATTTGTAAATTGCTCGGAAACAGGTGCCCGCCCTCGCCCACCAAGGCGAGGGTGTGCTGGGGAAGAGGCAGCGGAGGGCGGGGGGCACCGCGCACACATCCGACAGACTCAGACCCTGCGGGGAAATGGCTTCTCTGCTGGAATGGAATGAGCGATGGGATGGGGTGGGAAAGATGGGGGGGGGGGCGGGATGCGCTACCGTGAAATGCAGCCGTCTGCTCGCAAGTCGAGAATAACTTTCCAAAGTGACACATTTCCCTCTCTCTCTCCCTCCCCCCCCAACTCCCTCTACTATGGCCGCCTGCCCAGCCCCCCGCCTGCCCGCGGGTAGGTAAGGCAGCGCATCCCAGCCGTCCGCCATCTGCTCCTGCTGGACGGGCTGCTGGAGGGGGCGTTGGAAATACGGTCTGCGGCGGCCAGAGGCGCAGCCGCCCGGGTGCAGTCTCCGGGTAACAATGGCTTTAATTTTTCATTTGTTTGTTTGATTTGCGGGAGGTGCTGGAGAAACATCTGGAGCGGCGATGGGAGGGGCCGAGGGAAACTCGGGGCCACCGAGGGGGGGGGGGCTGAGAAGGAAGAAGAGGGGATGAGAGGGGGAGGAAGGAGGGCTCTCAGTCGGGCCGTGCCCTCCTCCCCTTTCTCCTCCCTTCCCTCCCCTCGTTCTCTTTGCCTTTCCTTCCCATTCCTCTTTTCCCTTCCCACCCCCTCTCTTCTCCCTTCCCCATCTCCATCAGCCCCCTCCACCTCTACTCCTCCTTTCTCTCTATCCCTGTCCTTTCCCCTCCTCCTCCTCCCTCCTCTTCCGTCTCTCCTCTCCGTTCTCCTGTTCCATCTCCTCTGCCCTCCCTTCTCTTTCTTCCCATCCCTCCCTGAGCCATTGCTGCCTCTACTTCGTTTACCGGGCTCTGCTTTGCAGAGCGCCCTTTGGCTTCAAAAGCCAGGAAAGGGAACCCAGAGCCCTCTTTCCTGATTCTTCCCAGCAAAAGACCTGCTTTCTCACTGCATGTCCACTTTCCTCTTATCTCCAACCTCGTGTACGGGTTGTGGGAGGGGAGATGCTCCACAAGCTCCTGGTGCCAACCAGTGCCATCCCAGCAACCGGAGCTCGGGAAATACAACTAACCTATGGCTGAGCCAGGATTCAGAGCCAGGTGCTCTGCCGCCTCAGCCAGAGTGCCTCCCATCGTACACACTGCCTTTTATGACCTTGAACCATCTCTTCCATTCTCGAGATCTTAATTCCTCCATTTTTTAATTGGAAAAATTGGGCTAGATGATCCCTAAAACCGTTCCTAGGACAGCGTGATGTGCTTTCAGGTTCCTCTCCTCTGCCAGCCAGTGTTTTAAGGTTCCATTCACTGCTAGCACTCTGTAGTTCAAGGACCCTTCTTGCTAACATTCTTTGTTCCAATGTTCCTCCCATCTCTAACATTCTTTGTTCTTTTTCCTTCTATCTCTGATATCCTGTGTTCCAACTCTGACATTCTATGGCTCCCATCCAAGTCTATTTCTCTCAGGATTCATGGTCCGGCATTCCACAGACACTTGTGGACCTCCAGCTGTGTGTCCAGCCTTGTGCTGCCCAAAGAACACAGATCTGAATAAAACACAGCCCCTGCCCCCGAGGGGCTCAGAATCTTTTGGGGGAAACAAGACATAAACAAATTAAAAACTAAATAGCAACACAGGGGAGAAGCTGTGGTTCAGTAGAACAGGAGAGGAGCTATCACCAGGCAGTACATGATTAATTGCCAAGTGAATGGCACAGGCCGTGCAGGCTGCAGGAGTTTAGCAAGAGAGAAAGATCCCTGAAGACTGAAGAGGGAGGAGCTAAGCTGACTCTAAGGTTTCTAATGTGGGTAAAGAGGACAACAGACATGCCTTAACTGAAAGAGGGAGCTGGAATGATGGGAGGAGAAGGTGAGGTATTTAGTTTCAGGCATCTATGGGACATCTAGGTGGACTTCTCCTGTTCATAGTTAAGATGTCACTTCACCACTTATTCTCCCTTGTCCATCTACTCCCATAGTTTCCCTTCAGACCTCAATGAGAATAACTTCCTCCAACTCACTTTCCTTTGGTATGAGTGGGACTTTCTTGGCAAAGATATTTGCCATTTCCTTCTCTAGATTATTTTACAGATAAGGAAACTGAGGCAGAGTTAAGTGACTTGCCCAGACTCACACAGATAATAGTGTCCAAGGTCAGACTTGAACTCAGGAAAATGAATCTTCCTGACTCGGGTCCAAGTATTTCTTCACATGCAAAATCAGTTGAATAATAGCACCTACTTCCAAGGGTCATTGTAAACATATAACATATGCAAAGCATTTTGCAAACTTTGAAGTGATATTTAAATGCTAGCCACCCAAGTTAACTCCCTGGACATCTTTCTCATTCATCTCACCAAATTGTCTCCTTTTTTTTCATTCTTTCTCCAGTGCTGTTAACATCTTCATCCTTGAGAGTTACCCCTGGAAGTCAGGATCATACCTTCTCAGGCAATTGTAGATAGGATTCTAAGAAGGTTTTAGAAATGTTTTAAGTGAACCAGACGAATCTTCAGTTCCTTATCATCTATGAGAAGATATGATGCTACATTCACACAAGTTACCTGGAAAAAAATTCAAGTAAATGACAATTTTTAAAAGGAACTTCCATTTGAAAGATAAACATTAATAAATAGATTTTTAAATATTTGGCATAACCATAAAGAACAAATATAAAGTGACTAAATATAATTGATTGAGTGCCTTAGTCATTGACTCTATAGTAAAGTAGGGTTTTTTGACTTATTATGAATTTTGGACCCCTCAACAGTCTTGTAAAAGCTATGAATCCTGCATGGATATGGGATTATATGATCCCTTCTCAGAATAATGTGTTTAAATGCACAAAATAAAATACACAGGATTACAAAGTAAATCAATTTTATTGAAATGGTGTGATTAAAATATTCTTTCTTAAATTTATGAACCATATATATATACACAGACACACATATAGGACCATATGGGACCATAGAGTTGGAATTAGAAGGGAGCTTAGAAGCCATCCAACCAACTTCCTCATTTAACAGATAATGAGCATCATGAGTCCCAGAGAAGTGACCTTGTCGAAGGTCACAGAGTGAATCTGTCAGAAAAGCAATTTGAATGAATGTTGATCCTGACTCTTTCCACCATACCATGCTGTTCATTTGGACAAATACCCATTTTATTAGAATATCTACTCAAAAATCACTCATACTTGATGTGTTAGTATGGTTGCAAGAAAGCAAGAAAGAAAAATCTGAAAGTGCAGGTGTTTTTGCTGAAAGGTTTGGAATGTAAGGGAGGAAAGTAAGCTCCACTCCAATATTGGTCACTGAGAATAAAATACTATAGCTGAAGAATAGGTTGAGCCCAAGGACCTAAAGTTGGAAACCAAGAAGAGGGAATTTAGATCAACTACTATTTGGTGGAAAATGAGCCATCATGCGGGAAAGATTGAACTGGACCTATATGGCATAAACTAGCAAAGACAAGAAACCCACTTGGGACCTGTCCCAATGCATCAAATGATGGGATTAGGACACAAATCACTATAGAAGTATCAGTTCCATCTTAATCCCACCCCCAAACTATAAATAAAGGTGAAAATCACTGAAGGCCTTTGATCAAAGGCAGGAATCATGCCTATTGGGGTCTTATCAGTGGTAGATGGAAAATCAGAGGCAAGGTAATTACAGGGAGCTGAAGGAAGCTGGTTTAAAATCAGATATGCTGAGTTTGAACCCTTGTTATTCCACTAGCTATTTGTGTACTCACCTAAATTATCTAGTATGGAGCCAGTCAGATGATGGATAGAGGAAAAGCCCTGAAGTTAGGAGGACCTGTGTTCAAATCCAATGTCAGATACTCAACTTACTAGCTGTATGAACCAAAGCAAGTTACAACCCAATAGCCTCCCAAAATAAATAAATGAATTAATGAATAAATAAATAGATATAAAAGTAGATAAATAAATATATAGGTAGATTGGTAAGGAGGTAGATAAGTAGATAAATAGATGAGTAGATAAATAAATAGAAAAGTAGGTAAATAGATAAGTACATAAATAAATCAAAGAATGAATAAATAGAAAAAAGTAGATAAATAAATACATAGGTAGATAAATAAATAAATGAATGAACAGATAGATAAGTGAATAAATAAATTAATTTATAAATAGACAAGTAGATGAATAAATTAATGAATAGAGATATAGAAGTAGATAAATAGGTAAATAAGTAGAAAAATGAATGGATAGATAAGTAGATAAATGAATTAATGAATAGATAGAAAAGTAAATAAATAAAAAAGGTAGATAAATAAATGAATTAATGAATTTTCTGATCCTCAGTTTCATCATCTATAAAATGAGGTTAAACTAGATCATTTCTGTGAACATTCCATCCCTAAAGCTACGATCTTTGATATTCTCTGGACGTCAGCTTCTACATTTCTAATAAGAAGGGATTGGACTAGAGCGAATTTCTAGGATCTTTGCCAAATTTAAATTCTATAATCTGTGAATTCCTGGGGATTAGCCTTGGGTCCATAAAGAGAAGATGCCCATCCACCAGAATCCACACTATTGCCTACTAAAGGGCTAAACACTCCTAAATTCCAGGAGTTGTTCATCTCTGAAAACAAACTCCTTGGAGCATTCCTATGCTAAGAATAAGTGGTCACTGAAATTATAGCCCACCAGTGGCCTGAAATCTGCACTGGTCCTTGAGAACTAAGGGATTCTTCCTTGATGACCTTGCCTAAGAAAGCCTATTTACTGAGCTCATCCAGCATCCTCATCTGCCCTAGGCTCTTGGCTCTCTCTGCTCCCATTCTGTAGGCAATAAGGAGGAATAAGACACCCAATCAAATTGCTCTTCCATTTACCATCTATTAATCATTGGATTAATCTATGAATTTCTCTGGGCTCCGATTGCTTCATCTATAAAATGAGAGGAGATAAACTAGATGAACTCTTAAGGTCCTTTCTAGCTCTAAATCTCTGATCTGCTCAGATTCTATGACAAATAAATGAAAAAAAATTATGTAAAGTGTATTGTAAAACTTAAAGAGTGTTACATAAATGTCAGTTATAATTATAATTGTTGTCAAGGCACCTACCTAAGCTGATATGGCAGAAACAGTGCTGAATTTGAAATCAGTAGAACTAGGTTCAAATCTCTGCCATGCTATTTACTATGGGTATGACCCTGGGCGAGTCAGCTTATGTCTCTGTGCCTCAATTTCCCTTCTGTAACATGAAGGGGATTATTTCCCTAAATTAAAAGGTTATCCTATCCCTCCTTTGTATTTGTATCCTCAGGACTGAACACATAATATGTACTTAACCAATCCTCTTCATTCATTCATTCATTCTATGATCATATGAGTCTTCTCTTCCAATAGGAATAGGGCCTATCCTCAGGATCTTAGAGGTAAAATGAAGGAACCACAGTCCCTCCCCTTCAAGAAACTCCCAATTTGTGAGGGAGATATAGATCCTGTCCTGGAAAGCTCCTGGTCATAGGGAAAGAACAATCTTTACTCTCATAATGCCCCTAATCTAAGCAGTGAACTTTGACTAATTCCAAGGAACCTCCAGTCTGAAATGGAGATGAGCCCTGTACTCAGGCTTAGCCTTCAGTCTAAGTAAGGTTAGATAAGCCCTATCCAGTCAATTCCTGATCAATTCCAATTCCAATTTGTGGGTCAGATATACTCACAGAGGTGGTTGTTTGTCCTTTGTTCTCAAAAAGACCCTGACCTCAGGGAGGTAATGTCATGACATGAGGGAGGGATGTGTAAGATCACCTGCTCACTTTCCCCTCCAGAACCATCTGGGTTCCAGTGGCAAGATATAAATCTGGACAACTGGAGATAGCCCTCAATGAAATGGCTAGGCCACTACAGATATGTGAGTTGTTTAATGGAATCCTATATAGAAAGGAAAGAGAGAGGATGACAAAGGAAGGGAGGGAATGAATCATTTCACTCCCTGAGGGAGAGGCAAACTTAATTCACAACCCTCAGGAAAATGCCCCTCCCATCCAAACTGGGCTGAACCAAGCACTTATTTCATGGCAAACTTGAACCCCATTTCACCTGCTCCAGGCAAGCAGAGCTTTCAGGGACCAGCAGCCTCAAGGAACCCCAGAATAACTAACTGGCTGCCCACAGTTGAATCTGAGTGCAGGACCAACGAGGCATTTGCTGAGCTCCCAAAGGCGGAGGAAGCCTAGCCAAAGCCACTCATCCTGGCCTGGGAAAAGGTCATGTGCTTCGATATGAACAATTAATTTTCTCTGAGCCTGTTGAAAAGGTTAACCTGATTTATGGAATGAGGCTTCATGTAGAATGTGTGTGTATCTTGTTAAGAGGACCACATTATAGTATCTGATTCCATTGCCTACCCAGCAGCTACAGTTCCTCAGGGTAGGGATTAGCAAGGCTTGATGGAAAATTAACACCCCATACCCCAAACCCCAAGAGACCCTCATACATATAAAGGTCAGAGTCTCACTGACTTCAGCCCCCCTCACCCTATCAGCCAAATCCCACTCTTCTTCAATAGATTTTCAGAGTCTAGGAGCAGAGAAGGGGAGGAAATGCTCAGCATTATGTCTAGCCAGAGAACCTCAAATCCAGTCCCTGTCCTTGGTACCTAATAGCTGTGTGTCCTTGACTTCTTTGGATTCATCTGTAAAATAAAGAATAAAGGCAGCATGACATTGGAAATTTAGAACTGGTCTTTCTTCCAACTCAATTGACTCTGTGACCCTGGACAAACCATGTGACCTCAGGCAACTCTAAGATTATAAATTACAGAACAGGGCTTAATCTACATTGATAGAAGTCAGTACCCTATGCTAGTGAAATCAAAGATCCAGTCCAAAGCAAAAAAATAAAGGACTAAACTAAATAATTAAATGCAACCAGTAATTATTAAGCATCTACTATTACACATATACTCATCTGTTTACAAGTGGCAGTCCGTTGGTAGAAGATAAGCTCCTTGAGGGAAGGGATTGTTTCTCATTTTGGACTTGGAATCCCCAATTCCCTGTATATAGTAGGTCTTCGTTAAATGCTGGTTAAGGAGGGAGAGAATAACAATAACTAAGGGAATATAATATGTAAACAGATAAATAAATAAAATAGTATCTGTCCTCAGAGAGCTTCCATCCTTTCTGAAAAAAAAGGATATAGGTAGATATATAAATGTGAAATATATACAAACCACTGGGAGGGATCAGGTAGGGATTCATGTAGGAGTCAATTCTTGAACTATGCTTTGAAGAAAAATGGGGGATTCTATGAGGCAAAAGAGAGGAAGAAGGCACCCACACAAATACACCTTTGAGCACCTCAGCTCAAATTTTTCCCTACTTTCAACAAGGCAACCATCCCTTAGCCTCTGCTTCCTGAGATCCTTCAGAGTTGTTTTTCCCACTAAGGGCTGAGCTAGGGGAGCAATATTTTTCAAGAAGAATGAGCGCTGGGCTGAAAGAAGACCTGCTTTTTGGTTCAGACTCTCCCCATTCATTTCAGCTCTTCCAGGGTTATAATAATTTTTAATAACTTACCCTTGCTAGGATCATGAATAAGTCATTTCACCTCTGTAAGCCTCAGTTTCCCCATATATAAAATGGGAACAATAATACCTTCTTCTTTCTAAGGCGTTGTGAGAATCTGAACACATGATGATGATGGTGACAATCATTTGTTGTTGTTCAATTGTTTTTCAGACATGTCCAATTCTTATGACCAATTCTTTTGAGATTTTCTTGGAAAAGATACTAGAATGGTTTTTCCTTTTCTTTTCCAGCTCATTTTAAACATTAGGAAACTGAGGCAAAGTGAGTTAAGTGACTGTGGGTTAAGTGACTTACCCAGGCTCACACAGCTAGTAAGTAGCTGAAACCAGAATCTAATTCAGATCTTCCGGACTCCAATTCTGACATTATCCCCCTAGCTTAGAAGATAGACCCAAGTCAGATATTCATTTCCTTTTAGACAAAGATGTGGTTCCCTAGTTGGACCTGAAGACCCCTTTTCTGAAAACCAGCAAGCACATGTCTCAACTTATAACAAAGGCTGTGCTGCAGTCAGACAGCTCAGAACATTACTATTCTGATCTTCTGATGAGATTCCTTTGGCAGTAAGGTGGTACATCGAACAGAACACCAATCCAGAAGTCAGGAAGACCTGAATTCAAATCTAGCCACAGCTGTTTGACTCTGGGCAAGTCACTTAATTCCAATTGTCTCCAAATGTTTCATTAAAAAGACATTCCTTTTCCCCCAAAGGAGAGACTCTTTTATTTGATAGTCCTCAAGCCCTCTCTCCCATCCCTCCCACTACTGGGTTGAAAGGAATAAAATACGTATACCCTTAGATGATACTAAACCCGTTGTCCAAGAAAGCAAAATCCAGTTATGAGTTTGGGGCAAAGCAGGGGAAATAGTGTCTTTGACCTAGAAGAACACTTAAAGGTTACCTAGTCCAATCCCCTCATTGAATATATGAAAAAAGTAATATTCAGGGAAGTTAGTTAGGTAACTTGCTCACAATTAAAAGTCTAGTTAATGACACAGCTAAATTCAAATCTGTTCTTATAACTCCCAGCATGGAAACTTTTGTAGAGATGGCTGGGTAGTCCAGCGGATAGAGTGCTGGGTTTGAATTCAGGAAGATTCCTATTTGGCCACAAATACTTAATAGCTGTGTAACTCTAGACATGTCACTTAATTTCTCTTTGCCTCAGTTTTCTCAACCATAACATGGATATAATAACTGAACCTACTTCCCAGAATTGTTGTGAGGAACAAATGAGATAATATTTGGAAAGTACTTTACATATAAGTACATAATAGATGCTTATTTCCTACTTTTTTACATATATCTTGGTACAATGGAAAGAACTTCAAGAATCAGAGGACCTGGCTTCAAATCAAACCTCTGTGGGTAACATCAAGCAAGCCCCTGGACCTCTCCGGGCCTGTTTCCTCACCTGCAAAGTAAAGGAGTCGGTCAGCATGGCTTCTGAAATTGCTTTCAGCTATAGATCTTTGTTCCCATGATACACCCTAATGCATTCTATTAATCTGACCTGTCTCCTCCTGCATTTTTCCTGCCTGTACTTTTCAAGACAGGGTTCAAGGCAGAAAGATCCCCCTCTGCTCACTTGATCGCTGTCTCTCTCTCTTTTGTCTTTTTCTTTTCTTCCTCCGCCTCCTATCACTTTTGTCTGATCTTGCACTTTCTAAATTCCTTTTGTCTCTGAAACATGCCTTGCTTTCCCATAAGAAAGCCTGATTAAAGACCTGATCGTGTTGATTTTTTATGGGAGAGGAACAAGTCCTAGAAAACCTAGAAGGGCCAGGTAGGATCTGGGGAAAGAATGATCTGGTAGCAGAGAAGGAATGGGATCAGGGCTAGAGTCAGAGGAGAATGGGGGGATGATCCTGCTCTAAGGGTATGGAATAAGATAGGGGTGCAGGGAATGGGAAATGGCCTAGTAGTTCTTTTCATATGGGTCCAGGCCATTACAAATATCAGTGTTAGTCTAGTGCCACCTAGTGGAAGGGACCAAATCAAGCAGGAGCACTCCCTCAAGCTGCTTTGAATGGTTTCAGGGAGAGGAAGAATAACAGAATTCCAGAATCTGCAAGCTGGAAGAGCCCTCAAAGGACATCTGGTACCTGAATAAGTATCTCTATTAAGAATCCAAGACAAGTGGTAATACAGCCTCCAAAGCTTCCCTGGGGAGCTGGCTTAACTAGTAGCCCCATTTCTCTATTCTACCTCTAGCCACATTTTCAGCTTTTTATACAGTCATTCATATTTGCCAGAATGGTGTTTTGTAAGTATTGTCTTGGTGCTGTCAATGCTTTTTCTGTGAATTGTTTGGTGTGCCTGGAAGTGTATATGTATGCATATGTGTGAGCCTGAATATGTATGTGCATATGTCTATTTGCCTATATAACCCATTTGTTCGTTGAGCCTAGCCCTTTGATGAACTCAAGTTCTGTTTTAGGGGTCCCTCACAATATAACTCTGGCTTTATGCTCTATATTCAAAAGAAATTCTGGAAATATCAAAATCTGACTCATTTTATTACCCACTAGGGAGTCTTCAAATCATTTGCAAGCATTCAAGCTAACGACACATTACACACAGTGAAGTGTTTATTTGAACAACAAAAATATAGAAGGTATTTTTGTATCCAAGCCCAGAAAACTCCAAAATCCCCTCAAACAGAGACCTATACAGCTCTTTCAGTTTATATTACTACCTTGTATGTCTCAGAGTTGCTAGGCAGCCAATCAGCGCTCCTCACTATTGGATATCACCTTCACCCTCAGTTAAGATGTACACAGTCCACATGACCCCAGTACCAGGCAAGGCCAAGATCAGGATTCACTACTCTGTGTCATTGCTTGTTGATACTCATTGTTTTTACTATGTCATTCTCTCTTGGACTTAAAAGTTGTCTAGTGCCTGAGTCACTTACAATGTTGGGCTTAAATAACGGAGAGTTCCATTTTACCCCCAGGTATAAGACCCCAGGTCCTCATTACCTGTTGGAATCCTCCTCGATTAGACTCCCTATCCCTTTCTTCTCTTGTCAAGATCCTATTTCTCTAGAGTGCTATAACCAGGAGACAGGAAGCATTTGAGTAGTATGATGGATAGAGCACTTGACCTGAAGTCAAAAAGAATAGAATTCAAATCTAGCCTCAGACAGTTACCACTATGATTATCTGAAGTAAGTCACTTAACCTTTGCTTGCCTCAGTTCCCTTATCAGCAAAATGGAGGCAATAATAATACCTGTTGTGAGAATAAAATTAGACAATAATTTTAAGTGCTTAGTATAGCGTCTGACACATAATAAGCATTATATCAACGTTAGCTATTTTTAGTAAAAGCTTAAAGATCTCATCTCCTTCTCTGAGCCAACATAACTTCCACGTCCCAGTTCTTCACTTCCTTTCTATCTGTGTGATTCATCTACAACCTATGTAGTCCTTCATACAGAAGCAACTTCCCCACAGAAACTTCAGCACACAAAGAAAGAAGAGTTTATCCAACTTCTCTTGGCACTGCCTGCTATGCATGTGTATGTGCCTCTATCTCAATGTGTTTTTGTAGAGGTGTGTCTATATTATATATGTCACTCACATCATATGCAATAATATTTGTACATTCAAATGAAATTAAATTTGTATTACAAGTATTTTGTCAAATTTTAAGTGCTATTTAAAGGTCAGATAATACTATTACTATTTCTTAGGAGTAAGGTCAAGATTATTTCTTTCCTTACTAGGTTATAAATCATAGAGACTGAAAACTATATCTCCAATCTCAAAGCAAGACTTTGCATAAATAAGACCATGTAACGTTCTTCCTTTGCTTTTCTTGATAATGCCTAATATGTCTGTCTCCCAAAGAGAAGAAAAGGACTCAAATGTACAAAACTATTTATAGGAACCCTTTTGCCACATCAAATAACTAGAACTTAAGAAGATTTTCCCCAATTAAGGAATTGATGAACAAATTATGATACATGAATATAAGAGAATATTATTTTATTGAAATAAATTATTAGAGGGATGGCTTCAGAGAAAACTAGGAAGACTTGTTAGGACTGAATAAATTGAGCAGAACCAGAAGAAGAATTTGCATAATAACGTCAGAGTTATAAAGAAAACAATTTGGAAATATTTAAGGGTTCTGAATGATTCAACGATCAACCACAATTCTAGAATGCTGATAATGAAGCATACTACCCACCTCCTGTCAGTGAGGTGGTTGACTCAAGGTATAGGCTAAGACACAAATTTTAGGACACAGCCAATGGAAGAGTTCTTGCTTACATAAGAGTTCTATTTTTCACTTTTTCAATTTGAGTAGGAGGGTAGGAAATGAGAGGGAAAAGTAGGTTAGCAGAAGGAGAGAGAGAAAGGGAGAGATGGAAGGAGGAAGAGAAGAAGAGAGAAAGAGGGAAGGAGGAAGGAAGGAAGGAAGGAAGGAAGGAAGGAAGGAAGGAAGGAAGGAAGGAAGGAAGGAAGGAAGGAAGGAAGGAAGGAAGGAAGGAAGGAAGGAAGGAAGGAAGGAAGGAAGGAAGGAAGGAAGGAAGGAAGGAAGGAAGGAAGGAAGGAAGGAAGGAAGGAAGGAAGGAAAGAAGGAAGGAAGGGAGGAGGGAAGGAAGGGAGGAAGGAAGGAAGGAAGGAAGGAAGGAAGGAAGGAAGGAAGGAAGGAAGGAAGGAAGGAAGGAAGGAAGGGAAAGGAAGAGGAGGGAAGAAGAAAAGGAGAGAGGAAAGAGAAAGTGAAGAAGATGGGAAAGGAGAAAGGGGAAAGAAAATTAAAAGGGTAATTGAAGCATTTTTAAATGCACAGAAGAAATAAGAAAGGAAGAAGAAAGCACAATTAGGACAACTTTTAAAGTTCTATGTTAAATTTAATATATACTTTAAAATAAAAGCAAATTGTACATATTAAAAATTCATAGTTTCTTGTATAATCTCTTTGTTCTGTTTTCTATAAAGATATGTTCATCTAAATTGGTGTTTGTTATATTTTTTAAATGTATTAAGACAACCCTTACTTTTCCTACTGCTATTGTGAGTGGCAAATTAGATACCAGGGCAGCTAGGTGGCGCAGTGAATAGAGCACCAGCCCGGAAGTCAGGAGGACCTGAGTTCAAATTTGACCCCAGACACTTAACACTTCCTAGCTGTGTGACCCTGGGTAAGTCACTTACCCCAATTGCCTCTGCAAAAATTAATAAATAAATATGTCTCTTCGCTTTCCTCCCCATTGTCACTACTCTTACCAAGCATATCCTTAAAAAGCCTCTCTCTCAATCCAACTGTCCCCACCAATTAGCATCCTATAATCTACCTTTCCTTCATGACTCCATACCTTGAGAAACCTATCTACACCAGGCACCTCTATTTCCTATGTTCTCCCTCTCTTCTACACCCTATCTACTAGACCCAATATTCAAATGAAATTTCTTTCTCCAGAGTTATCTTGTGTTTTCTAACTGCCAAATCTAATAGCGTTTTCTCCATCCTCATCCTTCTTGATCTTCTTGACCTTTGACACTGCCAATCATTCTCCCCTCCTAAATATATTTTCCTATACATTTTTGTGACATTGATCCCTGCTAGTTCTCCTACATATCTGGCTGATCCTTCTCAGTCTCCTTTTCTGGATTATCATCCATGTCATGCACATTAACAATGAATCTCCTCAACCTCTCTTCTCTTTTCCTTTTAGACAATCTTAATTGGTGAGCTCATCATTTCCTTTGAGTTGATTTCAGTGAAGATGCTTCCCAGATTTATATATACAGTGCTAATTTTTCTTGTCCAGTTTCACATCACTTTTCAAACCCATAAGTCTGATAAAGATCCAATTTCACTCCAAAATCCTCTCTTCTTTCCAATATTTTCATTATTGCCAAGGGAATCTCTATCTTTCCAATCAACCAGATAACAACTTTAGGGTCATTCTCAACTCCTCACTCTCAGTATATCCAATCTGTTATCAAGTCTTGTCATTTTTCCATTCACAGCATATTTTGCTTTCAACTGTTTATTTCCTGTCACACAGAAGTCACGGGGCTTCATCACTTCATTCCTGGACTATTATAGTAGCCTACTGGTTGGTCTCCCTGTCTCAGATCTCTCTCCATTCTAATCCATCCTCCCCTTAGCTACCAAAGTAATTTTCCTAAAGCTCAGGTCTGCCTATGTCACTCTGTCCCCACTCAATAAACTCCAGTGGCTCTCTATTACTTCCATAATTAAATATAAAATCCTTTGACATTTAAAGCCCTTCAAAAACATGGCCCCTTCCTACCTTTCCAGTCTTCTTCCATTTTCCCCCTCTACGAATGCAACAATTGAGCTATACTTGCCTACATATAATTCCTCAAATATGAAATTCTATCTCCTAACCCTATGCCTTTTCAGGGCTCTCCCTTCTCACCTCTAAATCCTAACTTTCAAGGCCTTCAAGATTCAATCCCACTTTTCACAGAAAATCTTTACTTCCACCACCCCACTTAATTCCTTTTCTCTGAGACCACCTTCTATTTATAATCTTTATTTGCATATTATCTCCCCTGGGATTGTGCTCCTTGAGGGCTGAGATTGTGTATACTGACAGTTTTTACTTTATGTAAGTGAACTATTCAACTATAAATAAAGCTGTTTCACCTAATGCTAATTTGACCATTGAAGTGGAGAAGGGAGGGAAGGAGGAAAGGAGAGAAGGAAGGAGGGGATCAAACATGCATGGACACATGGACACACGTATGCATGGATGGAGATAGACAAGTGAGAACATTCAGACAGGGGCCAGCCACCTGAGGGCCTGGCCTGAACTGAAAAGAAGAAGGGAGTGGGTGGGATGGTAAACACCTGGGGCCAGACATGGGCATCTTCAGAAGAGGACACAGGGGCTACAGATAGACAAATGAACTGACAGAGACAGAATGCAGGCCAGACACCCACACCAAGATGGAACAGAGTGAGACAAAGTTCTCCTCTTTTGGCACTAGAGGTCACAAGCTTAGCTCCCAATCCAGCAAGGTGGTGGAGCTCTCTCCAAGTCTGTTCCCTTTCACTTAAAGTTTTTTTAAGGGCAAGGATTTGTAATGGGAGAGGTGGGAGGCCACATCCATAGCCAAGGGGCAGGAGAGGAGAGAGGGAAAGAGACAGAGAGACACACACACACACACAGAGACAGAGAGACAAACAGAGACAGATACAGAGAGACAGAAAAAGAGAAAGACAGGAGGAAGAGAGAGAAAGAAGGAGGGAGAAGAAGAGAGAAGCAGGGAGAGGGAGAGAGGAGGAGGGAGAAGAAAATGGGAAAAAGAAAGGGAAAAGGAGAAGAAAAAGAAGAAAGAGAAGGAGGAAAGGCAGAGAGAAAAGAGAGACAGAGACAGAGAAGAGACAGATGAAGACAGAGAGACAGAGGAAAGACAAGAGATAGAGAAAACACAAGACTGTGCAGTAAGGTTAACCTAGGTAGTTTGAAGGGGTTGTGAATTTCTTTCAAAATTTTTTTCATAAAGTCAAATTTATGTGATGTAAGATGAGAATTGTCTGTATCTTTCTTTGTATGCCTAGCACATAGTAGGCGCTATTGCTTGTTGACTGACTGACAGACTCTCAGTGCCTAGAAACTTTCAAAATCTACAGGTTTGAGAAAAAGTACATTGGTAGAGAGAATTTCTTCATCCAGTACTCTCCTGTATCAAGAAAGCTTGTCTGCAAGACACTGTGCCCATCCTCCAGAGTAAACCTTTCCCTAGCCCAATTCAAAAGTCTGGGCTCTAACTCCATAGGTCTCTCCTTACTTCCCCACTTCCTATCCCCAATATATTTCCAGAAGCCCTCTCACAATCGGGCTTCCCATGTGTTTTCTCCCATTTGACTGCTCTTAGTCCATAGATCCCTTTCTTATATCTAGATCTACCCACCAGTTTCCATTCCTACCTGCCATATCAGGCTACTCCCCTCAAAGAGGCAGCTTCCCTACACTGTGTTTCTCCACACACCATGTGGGCAATATTTCTGGATCTGACAGCATGTACAGTTATTAACCACATGAAATTATTATTATTAATCATTCACATTTTATAGCAATCTAAATTTAACACCATCCCTTTTTTGCATTCTGATTATTACAAGTCCTTTTCTTAGACTTTATCTGTAATTTCAATGGTGTGGAAAAAACATCAGAAGTTTCATCGTCAATACACAAGGGATTTGGCCTATTTGGCTTTTGAACTGGTTTCATTTCTGAATTCATGATCCTAAAACCCTGATGTGGGGCCAAGTCATATACGATAGAAGTTTGCTCTAGTTGTATTGCTAGAATGGCACATATTAGGCACTATATGATCTCATATTTCTTGAAAGTTCACTTCCCTCTCCCACTATAATTCTAGAGTGAAGAAACTCTCCTGATAGAGATAAAGACTGGTTTGGAGATCAGAACTTAAAAAATATTTATGGGCAACCTATTATGTGCCAGGCACTGTGCTAAGGACAAAGTCTTAGTGAGTTGCTCGGGATACTGAGACATTACCAGACTTGTTTAGGGTCAACCAGCCAGTCTCTGTAAGAAGCTGAACTTGAACTCAGATCTTCCTCTTCCAGGATCAGCCTTATGTTCATTACAACAGGCTGCCTATTCCAATTTAACAATGAAGACCAAGGGCTCAGAAAAATAAAGTTACACAGCTAGTGTAAGAGTTCAAACTTGAATTCAGCTATTCTGGTGCCAAATCCACTTTGCATCACACAGCATTCCTTCCCTCCTCTACCTGGGAAGCATTATTTCTTTAGAGGTTATCCTATTAGACTCTATTCCATCCAATCCAAACATATGACCCTTTGACCTTTCTAGGCAACCCTCCCTTCTCCCTTATTTCTTCAGCTCTTTATTCACACCTTTCTCCATAACTTTCTCTTCCTGCTCTTATCTACTCCTATCTCACTCAAGTGAACACTCTTCTTCTCTAGCGTGGAATTCCATATTCTCAGCCAATGCTTCCTCTGAGCATCACAGTATATATACATTGTAATTCTCAAGAGATGTCTTTGAAAATACTCAAAAGAAAAAAAAGTAGAAAGGAACTGGGGATGGGACTGGGGATGGGACTGGGGATGGGACTGGGGAATGGGATGAATTTGGGGATTCACTGATATAAGGAAGTCCCAATTGAGGAAACTCTTTCTGCTGATGCAGATAGGCAGTTCAGCACCTTGTGTACAAGGTCTTAGAGACCTGCCTAAAACAGTGAGAGACTTAAGCAAGTTGCCCAAAATCAAACAGCCAGTATGTGTCAGAGACAAGCCTTGAAACCAAGTCTTCTTGGCTTTGAGTCCATTGTATAACACTGTCTCTCTAAACCCTTTATATGGGAAAATTAAGACACAGAGAGAAGTTAGTTCCCCTTGGTCACTCAGCTAGTGATGGCAAAACCAGAATTCAAACCCAGTTGTCCTAACTGCTGGTCCAATGCACTTTTTACCATGCTATTCAGTTCAACAAATATTTATAAAGCATGCGTTAAGTGCTAGACACTGGGCTAGACACAGGGATGCAAAGACAAAAATGCAATAATTCCTACTTTCACAGAGCTTCTGTTCTATTAAGGAATGTACAGTACAATGTATTCATTGATTTCTGCTACTATTTGAGGAAAAAACTAATTTGGGGGAAAACAACTTAATAACTTGGAACATCTCTGACCATATTTTAGGTGCTCTCTTTAAATTAGTACTTTGTTCAGAAGAAAGAACATCATGAAACAGATTGAAATTACAAAGAGAACCCTGTTTTGTCCTAGTCCTTTCAGGACCATGATGATTGACATCCTAGGTATAGAAAAGGATTCCTTCTTGGGACTTGAAATTTGGCATATTGTCATCTGGGGAGTATTTCCAGATACAAAATCTTCCTTCTTCTACATCTAGTAAGTGTCTGAGGTCAGATTTTAACTCATTTCTTCCTGACTCCAAGTTCAGTGGCCTAACCACTTTGCCACCTAGCTGTCATGATTTTCCACCCTTCCAAGCTGTATATATTCTTCCTGTTGGTCTGAGTCTTATAACAGATTACCTCCATGATATCTGCCCATGAACCTTCCAGCTCTTTCCTCATCTTCCAGTTAAATTTGCCCCAATTTTATTGGGTAAGAGAATAAAGAAATAAATTAACATCCTCATAAGGTGCTTCCAGCATGGTAGGATTTGTAGGCACCAGGAAGGCTCAACCATTGTTAATAGCATTATAAGTTGAAACAGGATGTCCTGGACTCCTTTAGCAGTCTGGTAAAGCCTATGAACCCCTTTTCTGAATAATGCTTTTACATAATTGAAAGAAGTATTTAATTATGGTTAGAGATTAGTGAAAATTAAAATATCTTTTTTGTTCCTTCTAAGTTCACAGACTCCCAGAAAATCTATTCATAGGTAAGGAGAAATAAACAAGCATCATATGTAAGTTATACCTGGGTCCATGTAAGAAAGAAAACAGACATTTGTAGAGAATTACTTTATTCCTCTTCTAAAAAGAGTAAAGTTGAAAATTGCTTTTTCATTTGGTTAAAAAAAGTCATTTACATTTTCACAGTTGTTTCTTTCTCTTTATAGTCCCAAGAATTTGAATTCAGGAGAAGTGAAAAAGGGATATTCTCTTCTAATCAAAGGGTTCCCATAAAATTAGGGTTGGAGAGTTAAGGATAAGTGAGAAAGATGCCAAACTGTACCTACACGCTCTATAACAATTGTCTACAGTTTAATGTTGAAGCTCAGCTGTTTTAATAAAACTTGACTTAGTTGTTAAAAGAAAAAGAAGGAAAGTGTGATCATCTTCTGGTTCAGTCAAACCATCCTTATGGCATAAGTCTTACTACTCCAACCATCTGGCCATAACTAAAGCATCACCACAGCCTGATGGCAGCATGCCCTGCTGGAACACAAGTTGCCAAGAAGAAAACAGCCTGAGTATTGCAGTTCCGCATCTCACATGTCACTGCTTCTCTGTACTAGTTAGCTCAGGAAACTGAGCCAGCATCTATAGCTAGTTGGGTAACTTCTTCCCTTTGAGTGAAAAAAGATATAGCAGGAGGAAGAAGATTTCATTGATATAAAGAACACCGAATATATGTGGAGATTCTATATTCCAATGCATTTAATAACACTTTATTGCCATTTGGTCTTCAGAGAGTTGAAGAAAGCTCTGAATGACTTTTTCAAGGTCACATAGCCAGTATGTGTCAGAGGCCAGACTTGAATCTAGATATTGAGACTGGCTCTCTATCCACTATACTGCCTCTGATATGTGGAGATGCCGTATTTACTCAAATGCATCTACTTCATTTGCCCCAAATTGGCCAAAAATAAGTCTCAGCCCAAGCTTCACTTGCTCATTGTTTGAGTTTTGATGACTCAGAAAGAGTGTAAATAACAATTGTTTTGGTTCTAGTGGAACTCTGAGGGTCCTCCCCACTCCAAAATTGATTCTTTTGGCAAGCCAAACCAGGCCAACTTTGTCTCAGTTCTTTCCTAGACTTTAATCACTGAGTGGATATTGTCTTAGACAAATTGAGACCTGGCAGAGACCTTAGCTTAAAAGATCTGAACAGAGCATTCAGGAAAGCAGAGCTTTCAGGGACCTGTAGACTCAGAGAATCCCGGAACAACTGGCCACCCACAGCAGCACCATTTGTCCTGACCTATGTCTTGCATTGGATTCTGATGACTCTTGAGATGAGAATAAAGTTGATGACTTTGAACAGCCTTGTTTCACTTAATTCCAATTCACTTGCAAGACAAGACATCACCTTCCTGATGTTATTGGACTTCTTCAAGAATGCAGGACAAAAAACAACAAATGTAAGGAGCTGCCCAAATACTGTGTATTTAGTTGGTGCTTAATAAATGTTGAATTGAATTTAATGAGAGAGACTGATTCATTTTTTTTTCTCTTATGGAAACAGTTCTAGGATCTCTAGGACCTTGGAAGAGATCAGCAGGAAAAGGTCATCAATTGTCTGCATGATGAGACCACTGAGGACAGAGGGAACATTTGGAGAGAGTTTTCATACCAATTTAGAAATCATTCTCTATTTCCTCACCCTCTTTCCCCCAAAACTGCTCAATCTATTCCAGCATTTCCTAGAGCTGCTGTTAAACCCTGTCAAACACAACTGACATGCAGCAGAGACCATCCAAGTCTCCTCTGAAGCTCATACAAATGAGCATTGGCAAGAATCTGGAACCACCTCAGCATTCTCTTTGTGTCTCTCCAGGGCACTGGAATACCCTGCTCTGGACAAGAGTAAAAAGAGGCCAGGGTTTCTAATTTCTGCTTTGCCGCTGCCTCGCTCCATGATCTTAGCATGCCATTTAACTTCTCTTTTCTCACTTATAAAATGGGGAAAATAATATATCTGCTCTGCCTGCCTCACAGGATAGAGCATAATCTGAGATAATGGATGTAAAAGTCTTTGCAAATTTGATTCCATCAAAAACAATACAAGCCAGCAGAAGTATCTAGTGCCTAAAAGATTCATCCTAGAATACCCTTAACTTGGTCAAAGAGGCCAGCCCAGTTTTCTGGGCTACCTGGCCTAGGTAAGCAATGTGATGAAGCATGAATAGTCCTGAATTTAGGGTCATGAGACTTGGGTTCAAGTCCAGGTTCTGGCACTTATCAGTCATGTGACCTTGGACAAGCAATTTAACCTCATTATCCCCATGTTGTTTTGTTTTGTTTTGTTTTTTAAATCTATAAAATGAAAAAATTGGACTAACTTGTCTCTAAGATCACCTCTAGCTCTGTCATTCTGTGATTCTGTCCCTAAATAAAACATTTTCTGGATTTGATTTCCCAACTTGTCTAGGAAAAGATCCAGTCAGTCCATGACTATTCAGTTCAATTCAAGATGCATTTAAGAAGTTCCCATATGTACAAAGTTCTATGTTAAGTCCAGGGATGTGAAAACAATCAAAACAGTCTTTGTCTTCAAAGAGCTTACATTCTAAGAACACTACCCAGATAAGTAAATACAAATTAAAAATAGCAAAGTGGGAAGAACATTATCAACTGGGAGAAAATGAAGGTATTCCCGTGGGAAGTAGCCTAAGAGCTGAGTTTTAAAGGAAGCTAGGGGTTCTAAGAGGCATGGTGTACAGGGAGTGGATTCTAAGCAAGCTTATACAAAGACATGAAAATGGGAGATAGATGTGTAGAAGTCAAGAAAGGAAGAAAGAATAAATAGAGGAGGGAAGGGGGTGTAGGAAGAAAGGAGGGGAAGAGAGAGAAGAGTTTATGGAAGGAGAATGCAGTAAAAAAAAAAGAAGAAGAAGAGAAGGAAAATGTAGAGAAAGAGAAAAGGGAAGTAGATAGGAGGAAGAAGGGAGAAGGAAGGAAAGAAAAATGGAAAGAGAATAAGAGAAATAATGAGGAGAGGAAGAGAGAAGAGCGAAGAAAAAAAAGAAAGGAAGAGAAAAGAGGACAATGAAGAGAGAAAGAAGGGGAGAGGAGGGGAGAGGGATGAGAGTAGGAAAGGAAGAGAAGGGTAACAGCAGGAGAGGGATAAAGGAGAGGAGGGGGGCAACCCACAGCTCCCATTAGAGGAATACAACAGGAGGTCATTTCAAGTGCTAAGCTATAAGAGCCACTTAAAGCCAATTACCTGTATTAGAAGAAAGAAGCTGGTGATGGTGTTAGGGAGAAGGGGGGGCACATATCAGCCGCACTGTCATTCAGCTTAATATTTACTTCTGTTGATGAGATTTCGTCATGCTCTATTACAATTCATAGAGTTGTGTTTCCAAATTGTACACATCAGAATGCTCGGATTTATGGAGGAAACCCAGGTTCCCAACCCCCTTTCTGTTGTTGGCGCTAGCGCCGGTCTCCAGGGTATTAATGTGAACCTGCCTTTAATTATATTGTCTGCCTCACTCTCTGAAGGGCTGAAGGTCCCAGGAAACCTCAAATGGCCCAACTTGTGAAATAAACCTAGCGTTTGGGGTAGGGGGATTGGTAAGTGGGATTTGACTGGAGGCTGGTGGGAGGTAGGCAAGAGGAGGGGGAGAAGCAAGTTTAAGGGGAATAAAGCATTTAGAACAGCAGGGATGTGGGCCAATCCTGGGGCACGATGGATCATACCTGGATTCCAATCCCACTCTTCCATATGTGTATGAGGGGAGCAAAGTGAGGGTGGGGGGATGACTACCATCTAGGCCTTGGTAAATGCCACATCCTTTGATCCCCCTCCCATTCCACTCCCACCTTATCCTCTTCTCCTTTGCCTTATTGTGCAATAACAGACAGATGGCAGCTTGGATCAGTGCAGTGCAAACAAAACTAGCTCGGAATCTGAAAATCTCATAGGAATCTGGAAAGCTGAGTTCAAGGCTAGCCCTACTATGTAATGCTCTTTTGGCAAAATATTAGGCAAGTTCCTTCCCCTCTGTGAGCCTGTTTCTTCAAATGCAAAATGAAGGGATTAGCCTAGATGGTCTCCAAGACCCCTACCAGCTCCAACATTCTATGCTCTTCTATTCTTCAAAAGAATTTCTCTCGGGTTGAGGTGAGCCTGGGACATTGGTCCAGCGAGGCTACGGGGATCAGATCCCTTGGCTTCAGGAACATAGGAACTTCCCTCCCTTCTTCCCTATTTTATCTCTCTCAAGCCAGATTGACATTTCTATCTCTACCCTCTCCTACATCCCCAGCTACCTCTGGCTCCACCCAGCCTCTGTTCTAATTTCTTTTTAGAAGTTCATTTCTAAAGTTCTTTAGAAAATCTGTACTAGGCGCTGTTTGAGAATCACCAGCCCAGCTCTGCCTGGGTGTTGGCTTTCTATGTGCAGATCCTAAATCCCTGACTCTATAAATAAATGATCACTTCCCCTTCAGGCAAGGGGTGGACAGGATCAACAAATGTTGATCAATAAAAAAAAAAGTGATAGGAAGCAGCTGAAAAGGCAGCATAGTATAATAGATAGAATACTAGACTGAATTTGAATCCTACCTCAGTTAAGACCTTCCAGTATCTTTCTTAGTTACCTCATCTATAACATCAGGATAACAATAAATCACCCATATGTTGCCAAACTTTAGAGTACTGTGAAAATGTGAATTATTACATAGTCCAACCTCTTTGATCTTACATATAAGGAAACTGAGGGCCAAACAGAGGAAAAGGTTTCGCCACCATACTGACATGAGCATGTTCATTTTCTTATGGTCCAATTCTCACTTTTACTTAAGTCCCAAAAACCTCCTGAGCCTTTTCAGAGGTAGGGAGAGGGGGAAGGGAAGGACATTTGAGAGATGCCTTTAAATTATCTGAATACAAGTTTGGCATTGATGGTAAAAGAATCTTGCCCACATAGTTTCTGACTCCCACATCCACTTTCCCCAGACATGGGCCCCTAAACAACTCCTGGACTCCATTGTGCTAGAGAAAAGCCTCAGAATGAGATACATGGTTCACAATAGAAATCAGCCCTGGTGGTCCTTTCTTACGAGGAGTCATTGAACACAGCTGCTTTCCCATTGTTGTGCATTCACTGTATTCTTCTTTGCCGGCCTCCCACCCCCGTTGTTGGATTCTGAGCAGGATCCTCTTTATTCCTAGACAGTTCCCTTAATCCAATGGGTTTCCTTCCCTGTGAGTGGGGGCATTGTTCAGCTTACTGGATGGCCCCTTCTTGCTCCCCAGTAGCTGCTTGGGACAGGCATAAGGGACACATTTGACATGTTAAGAGGGGACCTCCACACAGCCCTGGAAAACCTTTGTTCTTCAGAAACCCTTACAGGGTACTGAGGCAGGGCCATGATGAATCCTTCAATGCCTCATTCTCCAAGGCCCCTAATAGCCCTAAAGAAAATTTTTTAAAAAATATCTCCAAGCGGTGGCTATGCAGAAGGTGTTAACAGCATAGAGCTGATTCCAAACTGAAATCCCTGAGGGGCTAAACTCTTCTAGGTTGGAAGAAAAAAAGAATCTAAGAGAGGCAGTTATCACTTTCATCAGTGTCACACCTATCATCACCATCACAACACTAAGGAAACAGGCCATGTCCCAGAAATCTGAAATGGATCAGGTTTTCAGCAGACTAACAACTGCAAAAGCATCCTTTATAACACAACTCTAAGACTCACCACTCTAAAGAAGGTTTCTTGAAGGGGCAGTTCCCAATAATAGCCAAGCAGAGAAAGGATCTTTTTGGTTATGCCTTCCTAGAGCTAGATAAAGAAAAGTAGATTCCCCCATATCATCTAAAGATCAGCATCTTCAGTGTAGAGAAGTTTGATGTCCTGAGATGAAGACAAAGGGAGGGCAGGAATTATAAAAATGAAATACCGGAAACTATCAGCACCATGGCCAGAGGTCCATTCAGTCATTGGGCTTCTTACAATCACAGAATAACAGAGATGGAAGGAACTTTAAAGGGCATTTGATACAACTTTATCTGAACAAGAATCTAACCTAGAAGGCCCATGACAAGACCCATCCAGTCTCTGTTTAATCTTCAGTAATTTGTGGGAACTTTTTATCTCATGAGACATCACATTGATTACCATGAAGTTTTTCCACATATCAAGCAGAAATATTCTTGCCTACAACTTCTACCCATTGTTCCTAGGGTTGCCCACTGGGGCCAAGCAGAATAATCAAACTCTCTGACATGTGGACTTTTAAATACTTAAAGACAGCAAGTATTATTATTATCATGACTCCATTCAACACCTTGTGCTTTAACACCAAAAATGGCACTGTGATATAATGAAAAACATACCTAACATGAAATCAAAGTACATGGGCTAACCTAATAAGCAATAATAGCGATCAATAATAACAACAACAATATTTTACATTTACATGAGACTTTAAGTTTGCAGAGAATTTTATAAATATTATATCATTTTATCTGCCACTAATCTTGGGAGACAGATGCTATTATTATTCTACTTTTTCCAAAGGAGGAAATTGAGGCTTAGAGATTGCAAATGATGTGGCTATGATCACATATCTACTAAGTGCTAGAGGCCATATTTGGATTCCTCTTTCTGATTCTAATCTACACTTTTATCCATTTCAAAATCTAGCTGCTTATAGTACCAGCTCTGACCCTAACTTGCTGTGAGATTTTGAGTAAGATACTTTCCTCATCTAAGTATCAGTTGTAAAATGAATACAATAATTCACACACTACCTTTGTCACAAAGTTATTATTGGAAAATTATTTTATAATTCTTAGAATATAATAGGTAAAAGTGAATTAGCACTATTACCACAATCATTAATGACATTACTTCCAATCTTGCCTCAAAAATCCAAAATCCTTTATTAAACAGTTCATAAATGTGTGAGTTTCCCTGAAATAAGTGTGTGTGCATTAAAAATGAGGATTTTTCTAAGAATAAGTACAGAAGATGTTGTTAGAGATCTATATAAAGATCAGTCACATAGGAATAATAAGAGGTGGATGGTCTATGCAATCTTCATATGGTCCCCCAATGGTGTATTCATGGGAAAACTTGAACAAGATTCACAGGATAGGCAAATATGAATGGATTATAAAAGGGAATGTTCATATTTACAAAGTCACAGATTGTTTGAAGTGGTGCAGTTTTTATTTCATAATCATCAACCTAACTCTGTAGTCTCTGCAGATGTGAAGAGGAAAAAAAAGGAAATCTAAAGAAATAATTTGTACAAAGAAAACATAAACAGGAAAAATATGTATACAAAGTCACCACTAACAATTCAAATGATCAGGAAAGGCCTCCCATGGGAGATATGTTTTGAAGAAAGCAAAGAATTTTGAGGATTGGAGTTGAAGGGGGAAAAAAACATTTTAAGAATGTGGGATAGGCTATGTCAAGTTATAGAGGAGGCAGGATATAAAATGCTATGTCAAGGTGAAACAAAGAAAGTAGGACAGGAGTTATATCTAAAAACATAGGTTGAGTCAGATTCTCCCTCATAAGTTTAAAGACAGGCTCTCCTAATCTATGAGACCAAGGAAAGGAAAAAAAGAACAACTGACTGGAGAGGTCCCTACACCTCCCCGCACCTCTCAGACATATATCTAGAAGAATCAATTGCAGCCAATTAAGGAGAATTTATTAATCACTTATTATGTTCCTGGCACTGTGCTAAGCATTGAAGATATAAAATCAAAAGATAGTCCTTGTTCTCAAGAGCTCACAATCTGATGAAAGAGACAATATGCAAACAGCTATGTACAAATAAGATGTGTACAGGATAAATTAGAAGTAATCAACAGAAGGAAAACACTAGTATTAAGAGAATAGATTGAAAGAACTAGATTGGAGGGAGTCAAAAGAGGAGGTATGGTTGCTGTCTTCAAGTACTTAAAGAGATGTCATGAAAAGAATGGATTATATTTATATTTCTTAGTCTCCTGAGACAAAACTAGGACAATAATGTATGCCATAAGGAAAACCATTTCAACAATTAAAGCTTTGCCAAAATAATATTCCCAAAACAAAATCCATGCTACTAAAATAAGAAGGAAAAGTGTCAACTGAGAAGAAACCTTGGTATCCAATAGCTATCATAAGGGTCTGATATCCAAACTATATAGAAAATTAACACAGATATATACAAGACCAAGAGCAAGTCTCCAGTGGACAGGTAGTTAAATAATATAAACAAGCAATTTTTTAAAAAAGTTATAATATATGAAGACAAGAGAAACTTTTCTGACAGTCAGAGATAATAAGAGAAATCTAAAAATGATAGTTCGCTATCCCTGAATGTCTTCAGTTGGAAATGGATGACCACTTGTCGAAATTGCAGAGGTGATTACTGCTCAGGTATAAATTGAATTATGTGCCCTCTGAGGTTCCTTGTAAATTTGGGATTCTGTAAGATTTCCTAGGCTAGTAATATCAAATGGAAATAGGAGTTACTAAACCATACAGAGGGATCCCTACATATTAACTTCAAAAAACACAAAATACCTTTATCTTGTTTGATTGCATTTTTTATTAATTTTGTTAAATATTTCCCAATTATAGATTATTTCCAAATCTGACTCCAGTAGCACTCAAGAGTGTTGTGAGACACATGAGACCAAAAAATTTCACGTTCAACACTTTTGTTCCAAACAAGCCAACCTCACCAAAGCAACAAAACACCTTCAGGGAGAAATGAGAGGTAGAATGTCCTAAGTTGTCCAAATCACAATCATCATTGTGATCATTATTGTGATCATAACACTAAGAAAGAGGTACTTCCAACTACCTTGTCACAGAACCTTAAGAATCAGGAGGGCTTTCATCTGCCCTGAAATCCTCCTATATGTGTTGACTCCTCCTTTAGAATCTGAGTTAATTAAGAGCATGGTCCAATGGAAGAAACACTGTCTCTGCACTGGATTTGTGACTTTAAGTCATTCAGCCTGCCTGAACTTCAGTTTTGTCATTTATAAAATGATAGAATTAGACTATGTATGTAGCCTTTGCAGTCCCTTTCAGGTCTGAATCAATGATCTCATATCAACTCATATTTCTATTTTGTATATCCAATACTTAGGACAATTCTTGATATGTTTATTACTCAATTGTGTTCAATTCTTCATGATCCTACGAACCATACTGTTCATGAAGTTTTTTTTTTAGCAAAAATACCAAAGTTGTTTGTCATTTCCTTCTCCAGTGGATTAAGATAAATAGATTAAGAGACTTGTCCAAGCATACACAACTAGTGAGGGTCTGAGGCAGAATTTGAGCTCAGACCTTCCTGACTCCAAAACCACTCTTCTATCCACTGAGCCACCTAGCTATCTCTTGGTACATACTAAGAATTTAATGTGAGGTTGGGGGTTAGGGGACTTTTTCATTCATTCATTCAACAGAGATAAGCCAGGTTAAGCTAAACTGGGATCAGTGTGAGTTCCACATATACAAAGCCCTGTCTAATCTGAAAATACTGAGCTTTCCTTGGTACTTCTCCCAGGGCCTGAATCAGGAGGCTGGCAAAAGGGAGTTAGATCACAGGGAAAGGGAAATATTGGGTTCGCCCACAGCATACCTTCATCCCTGAACCCACTGAGAGACTGAAAACAAGGAAATTACAACAAAGATTCTGGCAGAAATTTCCAAGTTGATCAACTGTAAATTAAAAATCCATGAACTGGGATGGAGAGATTTTCAGGCTATAGACCAGGAAGAAATCTCACCAAGGCCAGGATGCATGTACTGGAAACAAGCATCCTTTCTTCCAGAGATATCTATCTCATCAAGATACATGTGATATTTGACAGCTGATCCTTTGACAGGCTTGTGTATATGAGCTTGTAAGTCTGAGTGAGTGTGATTGTAAGTATGATGGTGTGTATTAGTATATGTGAGAGGAGGGGAGGAGAGAGAGAGTGAGAGAAGAGGAGGAGGAGGAAGAAGAAGAAAAGAGGGAGAGAGGGAGAAAGGAAGGGATGGAGAGAAGGAAAGAGGGGGAGAGAGGAGGAGAGAGAAAAAAAATATCAGATCTTCAGCCTTTCACTATATTCCCTATTCTTCTGTGCCATTCAGGAAACTGTGCTCTACTCTCTTGCCCTGCCTAGTTCTGTCAAACTGCATTACCCCCTTGCTTAAGAAACTTGTGACTTTCCTTTGTTTCTAGAATAAAACATAACCTCTTCTTTTAGGCATCTAAATCCCTTTGCAATCTAGTTTCCCTGTATCTTTCCAGGCATATTGCTTAGAACTCCTCTTTAGTTTAGATATCCTGCACTCCAGCCAGATTGGTCTTCTTTCTGATCCTCATAAGTGATACTTCATTCCTGTCTCCATGCATTTCTGTCAGGCTGTCTCCCATACCTGGGCTGCAGGGACTATTTACCTCTTCACTTCTACCTGTCGGCTCAAGTGATACCTTCTACAAAGGGCTATCTCAAAATTCCAAATTGCTGGTTCCTTTCCCAGACTCCTCAAATTATTTTGTATTTATTTTGAATATATTTTGCAAATTCCAGGGCTAATTCATCAAGATACATGTGATATTTGACAGCTGATCCTTTGACAGTCTTGTATATATGATCTTGTAAGTCTGAGTGTGATTGTATGTGTGATGGCATGTGCTAATGTTAGTGTGTGTGAGAAGAGAAGGGAAGAGAGAGAGAAAGAAAGAAAGAGAGAGAGAGAGAGAGAGAGAGAGAGAGAGAGAGAGAGAGAGAGAGACAGAGAGAGACAGAGAGAGACAGAGAGAGACAGAGACAGAGACAGAGAGACAGAGACAGAGACAGAGACAGAGAATGTTGATTTCCTATGTAGAAAGGTAAATTTTATGAAGCAGGGAATTTTGTCTTTGCATTTCTAGTACCTAGAAATGTGCCTGGCACCTAGTGGCACTGAAGGGATGAATGAAGCCAAACTGAAATGTAACTTCCCCAGGTACCAAGGAAATTTCAACAAAGTGGTTAAGTGATCCAATGTTTCTGCCCAGGAACAGTTAGCAATGCTAGATCCTCTGGACAGACTTGGGCTTTGGGAGGAAATGAGGTGTATTGAGTTCTACTACTCTATTTGAAAGACACTCCAAGGCCTTGAGAGCAGAAAAAAAACTAAGAAACTCTCTCACCTTTTAGAGAAGAGCTAGAAGGTCTAGTAGAGACATGATTAGAACCAAGCCATTGTTGTGTGACACCAAATATGTGAAATGAGCTAAAAGGATTCAATTTTGAACATTCTTTCTCTCTTCTCTCTCTCTTTTCTCTACCTTTCCCTCTCTCTTTTTTTCTCTCTCTCTTCTCCACCTCTATATCTCCCCTCTCTCTTTCTCTTTTCTGCCTCTCTTTTCCTTTCTCCTCTCTCTCTCTCTCTCTCTCTCTCTCTCTCTCTCTCTCTCTCTCTCTCTCTCTGTCTCTCTCTGTCTCTCTGTCTCTCTCTCTGTCTCTCTCTCTGTCTCTCTCTGTCTCTCTGTCTCTCTCTCTGTCCTCTCTTCTCTCTCTCTCTCTCTCTCTCTTCTCTCTCTCTCTCTCTCTCTCTCTCTCTCTGTCTCTGTCTCTCTCTCTCTGTCTCTCTGTCTCTCTCTCTCTCTCTCTCTCTCTCTCTCTCCTCTGTCTCTCTCTCTGTCTCTCTCTCTCTCTCTTTCTCTCTCTCTTCTCTCTCTCTCTCTCTCTCTCTCTCTCTCTCTCTCTCTCTCTCTCTCTCTCTCTCTCTCTCTCTCTCCCCCCACACACACACACACACACACAATCACAGTCATTCAGACTCACTAGTTCATACAAAGAAGCACTCCCACAAAAACACAAACTCTAAGAGACACACCACATAAACACAAGCTCCGAACACACATCCAATACAGACATACCCATCGCACAAGTACACACAAACAGGCACACAAAATTCATACAGACCCTGACAAATGGAAGCAAGCACTTCTGGCTCTTTCTCTCCGCTCCTGGCTTCCTCTTTCACAGAGAGGTTTTTTTTTTTTTTCATTTAAAAGTTGCCAGAGCCTGCAGATTACAGTCTAGACTATATAGGTTTCCTCAAGATAAGACTGAGAAATTGATTTCAATTACCAAAGTGGAGAGGCAGCACTTCCCAGCCTTGTGAGCATAAGATTTAACCCTAGAGAGCCAAGAGCTAAGGGAAGGTAAACTGCACACATGTACAGATTTATATAGGCACATGCATGCATATATGTACATTTACCTAACCCATACATTCATGCAATTAGAAAGAGTCATGTGCACACATATATGCACACTTACGAGGATGTTCAAACACAAGAATACACACATACTCACCCTAGACATTCATGAACACATTTGTGCACACACATTATACAGAAATACATGTTCCTTGCCCCCATGGGGGAATCTAGAAGACTCTGGGAAGTCCCAGTGGAAAGGATACCTTCACAAGATGGTGGTTGAGGGTAGAATGAATGATTGACATGGCTATGATTTTAAGGATGTTTTAGAAGATGGGGAAAATACATGAATTTTGAGATGATGTTTTTCCTCCCCTTTCCTCTCCTTTTGCTCAGCTCCAGGAGTTGGGGGAAAAAGATGGGTGATAAAGAGTGGAACAAAGACAGGGGATCTCCAGAGAATTCATGGGCAGAAGGAAAAATAGAGATTTCATGATTAACTTTTGAGAGAGTGAGGACAAGTCCCAAAGTGGCCAAGCTCTGATCTAATTTTTAACATGGCCCATGGCCATGAGACCTGGTCTAAGCCAAATCCCTGAAGGAGAATTTTTACATGCAGGTTCAGGAAAGCTTTCTCCTAGATTGGTTTCCAAGAAAGGGCATTTCATGCATTAAAATCACTGTTCAAATGTAAGGCAAGAACAGAGCAATTCCTAAGAATTTTGCAATTGGGAGTAAATCCAGCTGAACTAATGGTACAAAGGGAATATACCATCCCCAAGAGGCCAGCATATATCCCAGCTATGATCAGAGAGATGTCAAATAGACCCTACAAAAGAAAAGCTCACCACAGAACAATTCTAGGGGAAAGAGAAGATATCCTGCCCCCTCCCTCTCTTGATCTCTGGTAGACTGTGACCACACTTCTTTACTGTCACCCGGGATCCACCTTTCTCTCAAATCCCCCAGTGAGGACTGTCAGAGAGGACCATGAAGCATGAGGTATGGAGAGTCTGGTCCACAATGCTTCCTTGGAAGGAAGCATCCCCCAGATTCCAGGGCCATAAATCTATACTCTCTCTAGAGAGAGCCTTAGAAACTGTCTAATATAACTCCTTTATTTTATAGATGATGAACAGAGGCCAGGGAAGTTAAGTGACCTGCCTGATATCACAAGGATAATAAGAAGCACAGCTGGAATATGAATCCAGGTCCTTTGTCTTCAAATTCAATGGGTTCTTCACTGTGCCAGTGTCACCACTGTGCCATGAACTTAGCAAAGACTCATCCTAACTGTGGCTCAGTGCAGAGTTGAGACAGTATCCTGTCTACAGACCAGAAGCTCCCTAAAAGAAGAGCTATGTCTCTACTATTCTTCTGACTGACTGAAAGGGACCTAAATTTAGCTAATCTGACTCTAATGACCAGGAAGAAATTTCTATCAGGCACTCATACTTGGGGTTCATCAATCCAGAATGAGTCTGATTTCCTGGACCATAAGCAAGAGATTCGCCTCTTAGCTAGGATTAGAGAAACTAAATGTGGCCCACAGATTCCTCTTCTTCCTCAAAGTTTCTCAGCCCCATATTCTTGGAATAAAATCAAAAGTAAGGGATTGTGAGGCCATAGGACTGAGGAAACAATTCAATAAATAATTGGGTAAACATTTATTAAATGTCTACAAATGTAGACATTTGTGCTACAAATGTAGCACAAAGTTTAGAAAGAACATAGTTCTGTCCCCCATGAAACTCTTGAACAAGTAATGGAATGAGACACAACACAAATAATTATAATATGTGACATTATATTAAGTCTAATTAGAGAAATTAAAAATCAGGTACTATGACATATGAAAGGAGAAGTCATATGTAGTTTTCTAGAGAGGATGGCATCTCATTTGAGCTTTAAAGAATTCTAGAAAGAAAGAAAGGAAGGAAGGAAGGAAGGAAGGAGGAAGGAAGGAAGGGAAGGAAGGAAGGAAGGAAGGAAGGAAGGAAGAAGGAGAAAGGAAGGAAGGAAGGAAGGAAGGAAGGAAGGAAGGAAGGAAGGAAGGAAGGAAGGAAGGAAGGAAGGAAAGGAAGGAAGGAAGGAAGGAAGAAGGGAAGGAAGGAAGGAAGGAAGGAAGAAGAGAAAGGAAAGAAGGAAAGGAAGGAAGGAAGGAAAGAAGAAAGAAAGAAGAAGAAAGAAAGAAAGAAAGAAAGAAAGAAAGAAAGAAAGAAAGAAAGAAAGAAAAGAAAGAAAGAAAGAAAGAAAGAAAGAAAGAAAGAAAGAGAAAGAAAGAAAGAAAGAAAGAAAGAAAGAAAGAAAGAAAGGAAAGAAAGAAAGAAAGAAAGAAAGAAAGAAAGAAAGAAAGAAAGAAGAAAGGGAAGACATTCCAGGCACAGACTAGATCTGAGCAATGGCACTGAGGAGAATAGATTTCAAATTTGAGTCCAGTCAAATAGAAAATCCTTAAAAGGTAGTCTCATTTCTCACCTCTGTGTTTCTAACCTGGCTACTCTATTTTGGAACTTCTTTGATGGACTTTTCTAACCATGCCCCCTGGAAGCTCTTTATTGGTATATATTTCATCACTCTTCAAATCCCTTGATTTTCCTTGATATTCCATTTTATCATCCTCTCCCTAACTGAATGGAGGGTGGAACCATGAACTCCAAACCTCCACTTAAGGGAAAGAGCTCAGCTCAGAACATTTCATTTCTCACCTATTTGGAACTTCTCTTTCCACCATGCTCTCACATCCTTCTCTAGTACCTCACATACACCCACTTTACAACTCCTTTTGGGTGTGTTATCTTCCCCATTAAACTATAAAACTGCTTGAGGACAGGATTATATTTCTATTTTTGTTTTTGTATGCCAGTACTTAGCAGTTAGCTCATAATAAGAACTTAATAAATGTTTACTGATTGACTGGGCAATCACTTGAGAGAAAGGCCGCAAAAATGATACAGTGGTGCCAGATTGTGAACTTACAAAAAAAACACAGAAATAACAGGAGGAAAAAAGTTTCAAGTTTACTTGGGAGACATTAGAGCAAGGGTGGGAAACATCAGCCAGGTCTGTGGACCACAAAAGACCCTCAAAATCATTTGCAAAGGCAACTTGCAGGAGGTGATGAGCTGAAAGCTAGGTATATTAACCTCTCACTGCTTGAGTTCTATAAGTTGATAATTTTGTATGACTCATGAATAATATTATAAATATCCAAATGGCCCTTGACAGAAAAAAAAAAAACTCCATCCCTGCATCAGGAAGGCCTGACAGGATTGGTGAACAGAGGAGTGATGGGACAGATCTAGGGGTAAAGAAAATTATTCTGTCAATGTAGACCTAGGTTCAAGATTTCTCTCATATACCCTGGCTATGCAAGTGACTTAATCTATCATCAAAATCCATGGTTCTTGAAGATTATAAATTACAAAGAAAGTACTGTAGAAATAGTGTCTTCAGCTAGACATTTATTATGGGTGGGGAAATTTCCCTCCCAACCTCCACTTCCACTTGCAGAATGGGTCTTGCCAAAGGTCAATTAATTACTTTTCCCTCCAGGATCCTAAGGGTCACCTGAGTGTTTAGGATATTTAATACTATCTCTCACAAGTACCTATTCAATGTCCTCCCCCAAAGTCAATTAACCCATTGCTATCAATTAAATTTTACACAAGAATATTTACTTAGAAAGTATAGAAAAGACTAGAAGTTGTCCAAAAGGTCAATTGAGTACACCCAAAAGAATTCTAGGGGGTCACCCTAAGGGTTTAGCCCATTGATATCACACTTTCCATTATGTATCCAATTGATCCCAGAGGAGAGGAGATTCAAATTTAAAATAAAGCATAAAATATGCCCCACACATACACAAGGGGGAAGGGAGAATATTTTCTGGGTCTGGGAGTCTTTTTCTATCTTCTCAGACCCTCTACCAAGTTGGCAAATGGCATGGTATAATTGATGAATAAGTCATCCCCTTACTTGCTGGAAAGAGTGTCATGGTGGCAGGATTGATACACTGTTAGCCTGGGTCAAGCAGATCGCTCTTCAGTCATCATGGCTACTGGTGGACATGCTATCAATTAAGTTGCTGGACCTTGGATGGCTTTTCCAACCTTTTAAAGCTCACATTATTTCTGTTATATTTCTGGATAATAATTCCCCTAGATCAGGAAAGAATAAACATAAGAGACACAGGCATCATGCACTCAAGGACACACTGCAGCCAGGTGGGAGGAAAAACAGTCAACTGGATGCCTCCTCCCCATTCACCAGCTCACAACCATACTTTCTTAATCACCACCAAGGAAGAGAGCAAAAGATCATCCTCTAGAATGGTTTGTTTGCATGCTCAGTTGCAGCTCAGCTTCTATGGAGTCATTCATCCTCCTGGCTCTTCAGCCTTCCAGAACGTTTTTCATCATCACATAGTGAATTGTTGCCTCTCAGTAACTCATGGCCAGAAAATATCTTCTCCAAATTCTGTGTCATACTGGCTGTGTTAGGCATTAGAGACAGAATAAGGAAAATAAAGTCATTGACCTTAAAGAACTATTCTACTGAAGGAATAAAGCTTGGTCACAGATAAGTAGACAATATACATATATATATGTGTGTGTGTGTGTGTATATATATATATATATATATATATATACACAAAAAAAAAAAAATTTGGGCAGAGAGAGATGGAACTAATAACTGTAGGTATTAGGAAAGATCAAACACATGAATCTGACTCTGAGATTTGTCTTCCCCAAAACTCAGTGGACTGAAGTGCAAGTAACTTCTAGCTATTATAACTGACAAAGACTGAGCTCCTGTGAGCACAACATTTAATGTAATACATGAGAACTAGTTGGTACAAAGAAAGAGAAATGGATTTGGAGTTAGAGACTTGGGATGAATCACTTTGTGGGAAAAAAAAAAATCATGTTGAGCCTCAGTTTCCTCTTTTGTAAAAGAGGGAATTGAAACTTGATATTCTCTAAGATATCTCCTAGCACAAAATCTCTGATTCTATGACCTCAAAAAGTCACTTTTCTGAGCCTCAACTTGATCATTTCTAAATAATACTTCCCACTGCTTAATTAATCAGAAAGGTAGAATTAATAATGGATAGTGTTCTGGCTTGGAATCAGAAAATCCTGGACTCAAATCTTACCTCTCTCTTTTAGTAACACTGACTTTGGGCCACTCATTTAACTTCTAGGATTTTTCTCCTGCATTAAAAATGAGCTGCAGATTGCAGGTGAAAGAAGTTCCCACACTGGGAGTTTTTCATACTGAGGAAATCACAGAACCTTTTATGTATTCTGTACCTACTTCACAGGGTTCTTGTGAGGAGAGTGCTTAGTATATTATGCAAGGATAAGCTGTTATCACTTTCATAGTCCTGCTTTCTTCCTGTATGCACTCCACCCTATTCCCCCTTGCATTCACAGCACTGTTACCCCACCACCAAGAGAGGGACCTCAGGAAGAGTTCAATCCCAGAGGGAAAAGGACCCACATGTACAAAAATATTTGAAGTAGCTCTTTTTTGTAGTGACAAGTAACTAAAAATTGAATGAATGTCCATCAATTGGGGAATGGCTGAATAAGTTATGGTATTTGATGTGATGGAATATTATTGTTCTATAACAATTGATGAGTAGATTGATTTCAGAGAAGTTTGGAAGACTTACATGAACTGATGCTGAGTGAAGTGAGCAGAATCAAGAGAACACTGAACATAGCAACAACAAGATTATGTGATAATCAACAGTGATGGATTTGGTTCTTTTCAACAATGAAATGATTATATTATAAAGCAGTGGTTACCAAAAACCATTTGATATTGGTTAAGAAATAGACTAATTGATCAGTGGAATAGATTAGATTCACAGGACAAAATAGTCAATAACTACAGCAATCTAGTGTTTGACAAACCCAAAGATACCAACTTTTGGAATAAGATTCACTATTTAACAAAAACTGCTTGGAAAACTGGAAATCAGTATAGCAGAAACTAGGCGTGGACCCACACTTAACACCGTACACCAAGATAAGATCAAAATGGATTCATGATTTAGGCATAAAGAATGAGATTATAAATAAATTAGAGGAACATAGGATAGTTTACCTCTCAGACTGTGGAGGAGGAAAGAATTTGTGACCAAAGAAGAACTAGAGATCATTATTGATCACAAAATAGAAATGTTTTATTGTATCAAGTTAAAAAGTTCTTGTGCAAACAAAACTAATGCAGTCAACATTAGAAGGGAAGCAATAAATTGGAAAAACATTTTTTTACAGTTAAAGGTTCTAATAAAAGCCTCATTTCCAAAATATATAATTGACTCTGATTTATAAGAAATCAAGCCATTCTCCAATTGATAAATGGTCAAAGGATGTGAACAGACAATTTTCAGATGATGAAATTGAAACCATTTTTACTCATATGAAAGAGTGTTCCAAATCACTATTGATCAGAGAAATGCAAATTAAGACAACTCTGAGATACCACCACACACCTGTCAGATTGACTAAGATGACAGGAAAAGATAATGATGAATGTGGAGGGGATGTGGGAAAACTGGGACATTGATGCATTGTTGGTGGAGTTGTGAAAGAATCCAGCCATTATTCTGGAGAACAGTTTGGAACTATGCTCAAAAAGTTATCAAACTGTGCATACCCTTTGATTCAGCAGTATTACTACTGGGCTTATATCCCAAAGAGATCATAAAGAAAGGAAAGGGACCTGTATGTGCAAAATGTTTGTGGCAGCCCTTTTTGTAGTGGCTAGAACCTGGAAAATGAATGGATGCTCATCACTTGGAGAATATTTGGGTAAATTATGGTATATGAAGGTTATGGAATATTATTGTTCTGTAAGAAATGACCAGTAGGATGATTTCAGAAAGGCCTGGAGAGATTTACATGAACTGATGCTGAGTGAAATGAGCAGAAAAAGGAGATCATTATACACTTCAACAACAATACTATATGAGGATCAATTCTGGTGGAAATAGATATTTTTGGCAATGAGAAGATCTAATTCAGTTCCAATTGATCAGTGAACAGAACCAGCTACACCCAGTAAAAGAACACTGGGACATGAATGTGGACTGCTTGCATTTTTGTTTTTCTTCCCAGGTTATTTTTACCTTGCTAAATCCAATTTTTCTTGTGCAACAAGAGAACTGTATAAATATGCACACATATATTATATTTAAGATATATTTTAACATGTTTAACATATATGAGACTGCCTGCCATCTAGGGGAGGGAGTGGAGGAAAGGAAGGGAAAAGTCAGAACAGAAGTGAGTGCAAGAGATAATGTTGTAAAAAAAATTACCCATGCATATGCTCTGTCAATAAAAAACTATAATAAAAAAATTTTTAAACAATCAAGTGATTCGGGGCAATTCCAATAGACTTGTAATAGAAAGAGCCATCCACATCCAAAGAGAAAACTATGGAGACTAAATATGGATTAAAACATTCTATTTTCACTTTTTTGTTTTGCCCTTTTTGCAAATGGTTGGTTTTTTTTCCATTTTGTAGGGGAGGGAGGTAGGAAATTTTGGAGCTTAAAATCTACAAAGATGAATGTAGAAAACTATTTTTACATGTAATTGGGAAAAATATGAGAGACAGGAGCAGAGACAGAGAGAGACAAAGACACATGAGAGAGAGAGAGAAGGAGAGTAAAGGAGGTGAAAAGGAAAATAGAGAACTGTGGGTCATAGGGAGTGAGATGTGGTATTGTATAATAGAAAAATTGCTGAGTTTAAATTCAGACTTGGATTCAAATACTGATTTTGTCCATTGTTATATCTATGTCCTTGATCAAATCATTTAATTTTGATTTTCTATAAAAAGAGAGGTTTAGATTAAATTACTTGCAAGATCACCTCTAGTTCTATATCTGTGATCTTAATCGAGAAGTTAAATATCCTCTTTATGGAATGGAGAAGGAAAGTGACTCTGTAAAGACCTCAAGCTAAATTTCCTAAAAAAAAAAAAAAAAAAAAAGAAAGAAAGAAAGAAAAGGTGTGTGTGGGTGTGTGGGTGTGTGGGTGTGGGTGGGTGTGGGTGTGTGGGTGTGTGTGGGTGTGTTTTAGGCTGATGAAAATTATTGGATTTGCAGAGCAAAGAGGAACTCACTCAGACAGAGGGTAAAGAATGGATTGGGTGGGGTTCTAACTTTACAAAATTATTTATTCTTAAAGAAAAAATTATAAATAAAATTATTCGTGCCTCTAGGCAAACTTCCCTTCATCAACACACACAATGCCCTGCCTTCATGACATCTGCTTAAGGCATCTCCTTCCTAGGCACATTTGTTTTATTGTCAGGAATCCTTAGAACCATAGATTAGAAACGGAGGCGCTTCAGAAAATCACAGAAGACAAAATGGCATATCAGAAAGGGACCTCAGAGATTCTCTAATCCAATTTCACTTATTTTACAGGTAGGAATAGAGAACCAGAGAAATAAATGACATGCTCAGCAAATTCCTGGAAAAGGGGAAACACACACAGAGAGAGAGAGAGAGAGAGAGAGAGAGAGAGAGAGAGAGAGAGAGAGAGAGAGAGAGAGAGAGAGAGAGAGAGAGAGAGAGAGAGAGAGGAATAAAAGGAGAGGGAGAGAAAGAGACACAGAGAAAGACAGAGAAAGAGACAGAGGGAGAGAGAGACAGAGAGAGAGAAACAGAGAGAGAGACAGAGAGAGAGAGAGAGACAGAGAGAGAGACAGAGAGAGAGAAAGAGACAGAGAGAGAGAGAAAGAAAGAGAGAGAGAGAGAGAGAGAGAGAGAGAGAGAGAGAGAGAGAGAGAGAGAGAGAGAGAGAGAGAGAGAGAGAGGAGTTATCAAGTCCCATGACTAGGAGAAGTTTAGAGAGACCAAGAGGCCTTTTTCAGCACATTTCAGATAATGCCCATCTAGGTAGGCATCTTTTGGGTCTATGGCTCCAAGCAGGAGGTTGTAGTGGGGCCTAGAGAGGGATATCCCACCTTACTCTTCCTCCCAGGCTTCAAACACATATCCTTCTTTCATATTTCCCAGGGACATTTTAAACGGTTTCATCCCACTTTCCTACAAGCCTTTGGTCTCAGTAAAACTCAGGAGTGCTCCTCAGTCCATTGCTCACTGAGTTTCTACCTAGCCTGTTTAGAGAAGGCGAGAGAAGGGGGATGAAGGATTGGGTATTCTCTTTCCACTGCTCTGCTCCTTAATTAAGTGCCTTCCTTTCCCTCTGTCCTATGCACAGCTAGGCTGGGGCAGATAAGGCATTGATCCCCAACCCAAGCAGAGAGTCTGCTGAATTTGCGCCTTCTCTCTCTTTGCAGGACAAGATGAATGGTTTATTAGTGTGAGGCTAATTGCCTGGTTTGTAACTTGGAGAAATCACAGGAGAAGGAAAAAACGTGGGCACAAGGCTCACGTGAGAACTGAAACACAGCTCCTCTCAAAGTCCCCTCAGTCATATGGGCTCAATTGGGTGCTAAAGAGAAGCCATGGAGAGTGAAAGCAACCAAACCCCATAGAACTATAAACAAAGTTGAAGGGACTGTAAAACACAATGTCAGAGCTGGAGGAGGACTTAGAACATGGGCTGTGAGAGCTGGAAGTGACTTTAGAATAAAGAATATAGAGCTGTTGAAGGACTTTAGAACAGAGAATATCAGGACTGGGAGGGGACTTAGAACATGAACTGTGAGAGTTGGAAATGGCCTTAAAATAGAATATGTCAGAAGGACCCTAGAACAGAGAATGTCAGGGGTGGGAGGGAACTTAGAACGTGGAAAGAAATATTTTTTAAAATCTAGACTTGGGTCTTCATTAGTATGGAGAATGTTCAGTAAATGGGAAACTATCTCGATGGTGCAGATCAGAGAGTCTCAAATTTAGAGATGGGAGGGCTCTTCAGAGACACTTAGGCCACACCCTCACTTTACAGACCTTTGAGGTCAAGAGGACAGAGAAAGGGAGTTAAATAGCTTGCCCAGTATTACACAGGGAGTAAAGAGCAGATTAGAGATTTGAAGAAAGATCTTTTGACTTCCAAGTAAGTATTGTTTCCATTTCTCTGGGTCATAAGTCAACATCTTAAAGACATCTGGAGCACTGAAAGGTTAAGCTATTTGCCCATAATCACATTACTGGTCTCTGCTCAAGGTAATACTTGAACTTAACTCTTCTTTACTCCAAGACCAAGGAAGCCATCTAGTCCAACCTCTTGTCTCATTTTTGTTGTTATTATTATTCAATCATTTTCAGTCACCTGTGACTCTTCATAACCCATCCCATTTGGGGTTTTCTTGACAAATATACTGGAATGGTTTACAATTTTCTTTTCTAACTCACTTTACAGATGAGGCAAACAGGATTGAGTGACTTACACAGGATCACACAGCTAGGAAGTATCTGAAGCCAGATTTGAACCCAAGTAAAATAAGACTTCATAATTCCAGCACTCTATCTACTGTGCCACCTAGCTGCTAGATATTGGAGTAGTTTGCCATTTCCTTCTCCAGCTCCTTTTATAAATTAGTAAACTAAGGCCCAGAAAAGCTAATTTCCTTCCTAGGGTCACATAGATAAAATAAAATTTTATCAGAAATGAGATTAGAGCTTAGGACTCCTGACTCACTTATTATATTCTCCAAAACTACCTCCTGGAAAGAAACATTAAATTATAAAACATTAAATGCCAAAGCTTGAAGGTACTAAACTGTCAAAATATAGAGGAACCTTAGAACATAGAGCATCAAATTTGGAAGGGACCTTAGAGACCACCTAGCCCAACTCCATTTTGTAGGTGAGGAAAGTGAGTTCCTATGTAACTGTAGGAAAGTGATTTTCCTCTCTCTGAGTTAACTTTTATTACAATATGCATTCGCTGGACAGTTTATGGGATTAAGGCTTAACTAGGTGGTATGGTGCAGTGTATAGAATACCAGGTCAAATCTGGCCTAGTACACTTTCTAACTGTGTGACACTAGATAGGTCACTTATAAATCTGTTTGCCTCTATTTTTCCGTCTGTAAAATGAGCTGGAGAAGGAAATGGTAAACCGTTCCAGTATCTTTATCAATAAAACCCCAAGGTGGACCACAAAGAGTAGAACATGACTGAAAAGACATAAACAGCAAAAGCAACTATGTTTCGGTGAAAAGGTAGAACTTTTAGACTCAGATTTTGGTTTCAATAGTCTATATGTTGTCCTGTTCTTATTCATTGGGGTCCTTTTTGTCATAATGAGAGTTTGCCTGATCCAATTGAGTTAATGCCTCCTTGTTCTCCCTATGGACACATTGAAAAGGGAAGGTACTCACTTGGAAAATAAAGTCAAGGACAAAATTCTCTCTCCCTGACATTTCAGCACACACAATTTTCTTTCACCCCAAATTTAATTCAAGTCAACAAATATTTATTAAGATCCTACTATGTGTGAAGCACCATATTATCTGTTGTGACTATAAAGGAAAAAATACAGCAATCTCAACCTCAAATAGCTTATGCTATCCTGGGGATTGCAATTATACAAATAAGTAAATAGAAATGTTCACATTTGTCTATTCTCATTTAATTCATAATAAAAAAGAAAATTAAAAACAAGTCAATGCAAAGTAATTGCAAGTGAGAAAAAGTGGGAAGGAGATATCCTAGAGCAGTAGAGCAGTAGCATCAGTGTAGAGGCAGAAGGGACCTCAGAAGTAATTCTGTCCTGTCCTGGAGTAAACTAGGTATAAGAGGGGTCATATGATTTGTCTGAAATTATATATATATATCTATGTATATATATATATATATATATATATCTTTATAAAGTAAGTAATAGAAGTGGGATTTGAACCTAACTTCCTTACTCTAGAGCCCATAACCTTTCCATTTCAGCAGACATTATCTTTAGGAAAGGCCTCTCTTAGGAGGGAGGACTTGAGCTGTGATATGAAAGAAGCTAGGAATTATACGAAGGAGGTAAAGGCAAGGGAAGTTAAGGAGTCCAAAGGAAGCCACAAGTGGTTCAACCAAATAGGTGGAGACATGCATGATCTAATTGTATGTAAGAACTGGACACAGATCCAAATGGGGAGGGAGGCCCCTGAAAAATTTTCTGGTTCCAGGACTTCATTGTAGGGAGGTTACCCATGTCCTTGTAGATGCAATATGAGAGCAAAACAGTGCTCAGTACAAAATTTAGATCCCAGTATTTAAAATTCTACAGATTTAATTCAAATCCTTCCTCAGTCAGTTACTTCCTGAACAAGTAATTTAACCTCCATCTGCCTCAGTTTGCTCATTTGCTAAATAGAGTTAGTAAAAGCACTTATCTCCCAGGGTGGTGGTGAAGCTGAGATAATATTTATAAAATACTTTCAAACCTTAAAGTAATATATTAGTGTTAGCTATTATCATTGTTGTTATTGAATGCAGCCAAATAAAAGAACCTAGAAGCTTTTGTGAGCTCCACAACCCCAGCTTTTTCCCACTCTCATATCTTAGCACCTGATGCTCCCTGTCATCCTAATATGCAAAAATAAATCATGGTAGAACTAGATTAGTTAAGTCTCTTCCTTCTCTGGACCTTAAACTCCTCTCTAACAATAAAACTATCTGCCATTTATATAATGCTTTATCCCATTCAACCCTCACAACCATACTATGAGGTAGATATTCAAAGTATTATTATTCCAATTTTGCAGATGAGGGGACTAAGGCATAAAAAGATTAAGTAATCAGCTTATTGACAGTCACACAACTAATATAGACAAGATTCAAAGTCCAGTCTTACTGACCCCAAATCCATCATTCTAGTCATAGATTATACTTCCTAGCAAGAAGACCAAATTAAACTATCTTTCAGTTCCCTTTCTGATCTAATATTCTCATATTCTAATTTTTATTACAACTCATTTGCTTTTAGTGGGAATGCAATTAGGGCCATGGTACCATAAATTTAGAGTTGGATCTTCAGAGCCAATCTAGTTCAATTCTATCATTTTACAGATGAAGAAACAGAATCTCAGAGAAAGAAAGTGACTTGGCCTAAGATAGGGAATGGTGTGCAAGGCTTTGAACCTATAATCTCTGAATTGAAACCCAGAACTCTTTATTCTATACAACATTTATTCTACTCAAAGAAAGATAAGTCTGATGTACATTCACTCTAAATGGTGAATAATTTTTTATCCAATGTGTCTTCAGTCTAATGAAGAAGAGAAAAGAGAGAAAATCAGGGGGAAAGACAGAAGTATACATAATTTGCATTTATTTTTTTAAAAATTGTGTTCCTATTACAGTTCTTGCTATTTCCCCAACACATCTTTGTAATTTACACTCATGAATGCATAGGTACCCACACTGGGATCTTTGTGACCTAGATGGCACATTCCTGGTTCTACGCTTGAGTAATTCCCATAGTATCCCTTCTAAGAACGTAGGCCTCAGACATTGACACTATCCCATTTCCCCAGGGACATGGATCACGTCAGCCAGCCAGCAGGAAAATGGCACTGGTTTTTTCTCTGTTATATTGATGTCTGGCTCAATGCCTGACCCAGTTGCCACTCAGGATTCTGTCAGTATTCTGCAGTCACTAGACCTGTCACCTTGAGATTCACTGCTACCGTCTGTTGAATGTTCCTGATTCTAGAGCATGCCTTTCTTTCATTGGACAGCCCACACCTGCTCTTCCCTATGTTCATACTCTGGGAAATGATTTATGTACGTGAAAAAGTATAAATTCATAAATATATGACAATAACAAATGTTTACCTTTCAGGTTTTCAAAAATGTTATATGTACATTATCCCATTTAAATCCCCCAACTCTGTAAAGTTTAAATTGGAGGTCTTATCATCCCTATTTTACAAGTGAGTAAACTGAGGGCATGGTTAAATGACTTGTCCATTTAGGAGATGAGTTCATTGTGGACCAGGTCTGTATTGTTTTACTTTCTTTATATCATTAGAGCTTAGCACAGTGCCTGATACATAACAAGCACTTAATGAATGCTTGTTGATTGACTATCTGAGGCAGGATCCAAACCCAGATTTTCCTCACTCCACATCTCTTTCCCCATGATACCATTCCTCCACTGACCTCAGAAAGAATCTCAGGTAACAAAAGCCACTGATCCAGAATCTGATTAGCTCTAGAGCTTATTAGCCTGCTCTGTTTCCATCCCTGTACTTCACAGAATGGTATCTCTTCCTCATTATAGTCAGTGCCCTGTCTCGTTAATTTTCCTTCCACAATATCTCTTTCAATCACCCCCTTCTCTACTCCTGCAGTCACTGCTCTAGTTCAAGCCTTTATCACCTCTTGTCTGGATCACTGCAACAGCCTTCTCTAATCGGACCCCTGATTTCCATTCCCTCCTCATGAAGATACCAAAATAATCTCCCTAATGTAATGGTCTGACCATATCAGAAAACTTTTGTGGTTCCCTATCACCTCCAAAAGAAAATATATCTTCTCAGTTTAGGATTTAAAGTCCTTCACAACCTAGTTTCTAGCTACCTTTTTAATTTCTCGATCAATAAGCATTTTTAAGTACCTATGTACCAGTTCAGAGGGCACAAAGACAAGAATGAAACAATGCCTTCAAGAGGCTTATAATATGTCCCAAGAGACAACATAAAAATAAATGTATATGTATAAAACACAGGGTGTCCCCAAAATCTTAGAGCTATTTTAAATTATTAGTGCTTACAGCTATATTAAGACACAAAAAAAGTAGCATCTAAGCAGAACTTTGAATGAAACTAGTGAGTCTAAGAGGTGGAGATGAGGAGGGAGAATGTTCTAGGCATGGGGAATCATTTGTGTTCATGAAGGCATGGAGGGAGGTAATGGATGCTCAATCTGGGGAACAACAGAGGATATTAAAATAAGCTGCTCCAAACTATATACCCCATGCACATATGAAACTCAATATATCCAAAACTGAATTTATTGTCTTTTCTCTCAAAGCCACCTGTAGATTTTATATTTGTAAACTGTACAAACTTATGTATATACAGGGAGTTCCAAAAGTCTGAGTCCAATTTTAAACTTTAATAGCTTAAAACGTCTTAAGTTTTAATATCCTAAAATTGTACTCAGACTTTTGGGACACTTTATAGATATAAAATAAATACAAAGCAAAAAGAGGGAAGGATACTGGGAGTTGAAGGGATTAGGAAATTTTTCAATAAAAGCAGAGTAGAACTTTAATGGGAAAAAAGTTTCTCCCATCAGTTGGGGAATGGCTGAATACATTATGCTATATAATTGTAATTGAACATTATTATTCTATAAGAAATGATGAGCAGGCTGATTTCAGAAAAGTCTGGAAAAAGTTACATAAACTGACGCTGAGTGAAGTGAGCAGAACCAAGAGAACATTGTACATAACAACAAGATCGTGTAATAATCAATTTGATGGATTTGGTTCTTTTCAATGATGAAGTGATTCAAGGCAATTCCAATAGACTTGTGATGGAAAGAGCCATCCACACTCAGAGAAAACTATGGAAATTGTATGTGAATCAACATTTAGTATTTTCATCTTTTTGTTGTTGGTCTGCTAAATTTTTTTCTTTCTTGTATTTTTTCCCTTTTACCTGATTTTTTTGTCATATGGAAATATGTTTAGAAGAAATGCACATGTTTAGCTTATATTGTACTGCTTTCTGTCTAGTGGAAGTGAGAGGGGTGAGAGAGGAAGAAAAACTTGTTACACAAGGCTTTGCAAAGATGAATGCTGAAAACTATCTTTGTATGCACATAGAAAAGTAAAATACTACTTTAAAAAAATGCTATTTCTAAGAGGAATTGTTTGAGGTATGGGGGACAGCCAACAAAAAGGCCTAGAAGCAGGGGGTAGACTGCTTGAGGAATAACCAGGAGGTCAGTTTGACTGGACTTTAGAGTGTAAAAAAGAGAATATTATAAAATGAGATTGGAATTGTAAACTAAGGCTAGGTTATAAAAGGCTTTAAAAACCAAATCAGGACATTTGTATTTTATTCTAAGGATAGAAGGGAGTTTATTGAATAGGGGAATGACATAACTAGACCTATGTTTAGGAAAATCCCTTTGATAGTGATGGGGAGGATGAATTGGAAAGGAAAGAGACTGGAGGCAGTTGGCCAATTAAGAGACTATTGCAACAGTCTAGGTGAAAGGTAGTAGACCCTGAACTAGAATAAAGGCTATATGAGTGGAGAGAAGAGGTATGTGTTAACAAATTACAGTATTTAGCAACTGATTGGGTATGTACACTGAAGAATGATGAATCAAAAATAATGTGAATTCTACTACTAGATCTATACCTCAAAGAAATCAAAATAAAAAGGATCCCCACATATAAAAATATTTATCACAGCTCTTTTTGTGGCAAAGAATTAGAAACTGAGGAAATGTCCCCCCATTGGGGAATGATGAACAAGTTGTGATATATGATTGTGATGGAATACTATTTTGTATAAGAAATAATGAAGGGGTGGTTTCAGAAAAATCTATGGAGGTTTGTATGAATTGATATCAAGTGAAGTAAACAGCACTAGAACAATATATACAACAACAGCAATATTGTAAGGTTATCCAAACACTCTTGGAAAACTTAATAATACTGATCAACACAATGGCGAGCCACAGTTTCAAAGGACTCATGATGAAACATGCTACTCACCTCCAAATAGAGAATTGATGGACTTAAGTTACAGATTGAAGCAATTTTCTTCTTTTTTTTTTCTTTTTTTGAATAAAGTTAATATTGAAATTTAATTTGCATGACTATGCAAACTTATTGTAAGTTTTGTTTTTTCTAGACTTCTCAATAGGTGAAGAAGGGGGGGGAAATAATTCAGAACTGAAAATAAAAGTAAATTGAATTTGTGTAAAAAAGGAAGGAAAGAAAGAAATGAAATGATAAAATGACAGTTTCTATGAAATTTGGTAAAATTTGTATAAACTGAGGAAAGAAAAGTGAACTAAAACAGATTTTAAGAAAAGAAGACTCAGGGAAGACATGATAGCTGACTTCAAGTGTTTGAAAGGCTATGGCCCCTTAATTCTAAAATCATTTTATGATATAATTCTGTAATTCTAATTCTGAGGGAATAGAAGAAAAAGATTTGATAACTCCAGATCAGCCAAATATCTGGATAACCAAATCTCCCTCTAATTATATTTTCCTTGATACTGATATGTAAGCACCTTGAGGGTAGGGGCTATTTTTAGCTCTCACATCTAACACATACACTTAATCTGTATTTTCAAATTGAATTGGTTGGAAGGCAGCCTACATTATACAAGTTTTCAATGCTCTATTTTCACTAACTCCTGGGCTGTCTTTGGTTCTGGCTGCAGCGAAATCATTTCAAGGCAAATCTAATGATTTCCCTTCCGTAGCCCAATAAACACACCGTCCATCCAACGTGACCCAAGCAGTTATAAAACCTCATTTTTTTTCCTTCTTTGCATAACTCAGGAAATATTGACACTGGTTTTGCCAAACAAAGACCATTCTTCTCTCAAAATATGGGGGAAGGAAAATGCAGAAAATAAGAGTCTGCTATGGCAGAATCTCCCTTTGTAAGAAACATGTTCAACATGGGCTCTTCCTCCTAGCAAAGCCAGAATGGTAGGGAGAAATGGGACGGAAAATGGGAGTGAGATACCAATCTATTTACATTTAATTTAATGCTGATGCTCTCAGCTGTCTAGAAATGAGCGTTGCATTCAGCACAAAGGATGGGGATGCAGAAGGGAGGGGAAAGAGACACTCTACCCGCAAATGGCAGTAATTATAAATCAAGAGCTTTTCGGTAATATCTGGGTTTCTGTCATCATTTCCTTGGTAATTAAGGTAGCACAAATAAATCAGGAGAGGGTGGCTGATTTAACTACACCATGGCAAGTTCTGTGACTTACCGCTGACACTCCTGGCACATTCTATCTCCCACTGAACCCTGTGGAGCAGGGGAAATAATTTTGTTTTCTGAAGTAAGCACAGTTCATGCAGATGGTACATTTCCTCCCCTGCCTGCCTCAGGATGGAAATAGGGTTTAGGGATGGAGATGGCAGAGCTTAGATGGGCTATGGTTGGCAACAGACATGATAGTTGGCTTCCGAAGGCCAAGGTGTAACTTATAACTGAATGCTGATGTTCGGAATTTTGAAAGTACTCCGATTTGGGAGGTATGCAAGTTTTAACTGCCTAACGGAGAAAGAAAATAAACTGCTCCAAAGTCAAGAGTGAAATTATATAGAAGGCATAAGGATGTACTCCTCTAAGGGAACTATGCAGATCAACCTCATTCATATGCACAGAGCCTGAGGACCAATCTGTCTATAAGACAGTGGCAGTCTAATCTGGAAAGATGTCACCACCCTTATAGTAATATTGATGACCAAAATGGTTGCTAGCCGCCCTCCCTGTCCAATTCTTTCCCTTAAGGTTTGTGGAACTCTGTTACTGGCCAATTGTGGGCCAACATGATGGTCAGCTATGGTTATGGCTCATGACCTCACACACATATTTGAGCACAAGACAATGGTGTTTTAGGATCAAGGAGCTCAATCCTTCAAAACTTATTAGGCACTTGTTGCATGAGAGTCTCATGATAGAAGTTCAAAACTTAGATATGATACTATTTCTCATGGATCTTACAATCTGGAGGAAGTAAAACTCACACTCAGATACAATATTAAAGCGCAATGTTACATGGTAAGTATATTGGAGACAGTTGTGTTATTATATGTGAAGTCCCAAGAGAAAAGGTGAGATAATCCCATTCCCAAGATAGTCAAGGATGGTAAGAGGTGGCTACCACATTTCTACTTCTAGGGGGCACTGGTCTTTGGTAACATTTGTGACACTCTTCCCCTCTATCCCCACTATACTGACTCTCTAGGGTGCTAGGAGTAAGGAACAGTTTTACCATATCTAAACTCTGGATAAGGATGAAATATCCTGTGACATCAAGAAGCACAAGTATCAAAGGACCCTAATTCCCATTTCCATATGTCCTTGTTGGCACTTGAGATCAGAAAATCTTAATTCTACCACTGATTTGAGCTATTTTTTATAGCATCTGGGCTCCTCCTCTCATGTGAGCCTAATGTTCTTTTCACACATAGACGCAAGGACTCATGGTTTCCACATACATCCAGCTAAGTCAATCAGTCAATGAAAGTTACCAAAATGCTCCAGATAAGAATAAGTCTGTGATTTTTTTTCACCGCCTCTGCCTGGTGCTGACTAGTAGAATTAGAAGTTTGAAAGAAACCTCAAAAGTAATCTAGTCCAACCCACACATGAAAGGAAATCCTACTATAACATTCTTGACAAGTGGTCATCAGCTCTGTGCTTGAAGACCTCCAATGAACAAGAATTCACCACCTCTTGAGGCAGTGCATCCCACTGTTGATGGCTCTAAATGAGTTTTTCCTAACATAAATTAGCCTCTGGAACGTCCATCCATTGCCACTAGTTTTTCTGCCTTCTGGGACCAATCAGAATAAATCTAATCTTTCCTTAAAAGATAACCCTTCAAATACTTGAAGAGAATTATATCTCCCCTTAATCTTCTCTTCTGTAGGAGAAACATCCCCAGTTCTTTCAATCAATCCTCATAAAATGAAGTTAATGCCCTTTGTCATGCTAGTTTCTTTCCTCTGGACACTGTCCAGCTTATTAAGGCCCTTTTTAAACCATGGCTTGCAGAACTGAACATAGTGCTTCAGATAAAGTCTGATGAGGGCAGAAGACAGAAAAGGTATTACCTCCTTATTCTTGAAAGTTGTGCCTCTCTTAATATAGCCATTACTCTTTTGGCTGTCGCATCATACTACTGAAGTCCACTGAGATTCTCAAACACATTTTAGAACAACTGCTATCTACCCTATCTTATATTCATAAGTTGATTTTTGTTTGTACCCAAGTGCAAGATTTTCCATTTGTCCTTACTGAATTTCATTTCATTAGATTCAGCCCAATACTCCAACCTACTAACACACTTTTGGTTCCTAACTCTGAAATACACTGCATTACTTATCCCTTCCAGCTTGGTGCTATCTATAAATGTGATATGCATGCCATCTATACCTTTTTCTGAATTATTGATAAAAAATGTTAAATGGCAAAGAGCCAAACATAGATCCCTGAGGTACTCCACAAAAGACCTTCTGCCACAATGACATTGAACCATTTACAACTACTCTGAGTCTAGTCATCCAACAGCGTCTGAATTCATCTGATTTTATTATCTTTTATTTCAGAACTCTCCATTTTGTCCAAAAGAACAATATGAGATACTTTATCAAAATTTCTGCAAAAAAACTAGGCAAACTATATGTACAATATCCCCATTCTCAACTAATCAAATAATACTATCAAAAAAGGAAATGAAGTTCTCCTTGCATGACTTGTTCTTGATAAAATTATGCTGGTTCTTTGAAATCATGGCTTCCCTTTCTAGATTTCTGCCAATCAATGGAATGGACTACCTAAGAAAGTAGTAGATTTACCTCACCTCAAGAGATCTTTGGGGTAGATTATATAAGAGATCTTTACTTATGTAGGAGCTGAACTAAATGGCCAGACTCAAAGTCTCCTTCCCACTCTTCGACTGTGATTCAGAGTGGCAACTGAGTGACCTCACAATTCTGTAAATCTACCACCCTTTCCCTAGGCTAAATATACAGCCTGTCCAAATACCTCTATTTAACCTAAAGCTCAGAATATGGCAGGAAAATACCTACTTCCTCACAGACTTGACCCAGAATTCTTATTGCTTTTTCCAAGAGACTCTTAATCACCTTGGCTCTATCTATCTTTTAGCTCCCTGAATTGTAACCAAACAATAGATTAAGAATCCTCACCATAGAAGCAATCAATGAACTGAGCCTGCTCTACAAGTTCCCACATTTTCATGTGTGTTAGAATTAGATACCCAAAAAGGTATCCAAAAAGATTCCTTTAAATTTGCCTATTTTCAACCATAATAGCCCACCACCTAAAGTTCTCCCAAATCCTCATTCATTTGCAGAGTATATTTACGTATTACAAGACCAAATCAAAATCTGGGAGACTAGGCAGCAAGTATTATACCTTGTACCCATTCCCCAAATCAAATAAGAAGGTGATTTACCAACTCTCCCACTTCCTAGATTATTTTGAATGTAATCTCTTAAATGCATTCCACTGTGACTCATCATTTCATAAAACCCAAGTCCAGGCTTCCCACAAATAAGCATTGTTCCTTTTTATGTTCTCCCAAGCTCAGCCCAGAAGGCTCAGAGACAAGAATGCAAGTACCTTAGAGCTACTCTAGCTATTCCCTTTCCTGTAAGGAAAGTTTCTGGTAGGATCCCCTCATTTTATAGATAGGAAATTAGGATCTGAAAAGGTAGTTTACTTGACTAACCATTCAGGGGAGGATGTTTTCCCATCAGAAGTTCCCCCATAACAACAAAATCACAGGGACCAACCAAAGCAAACAAATGAACTAGCGACTTTCCCATCTTTCTGCTCAGTCCTGAATCACCGAGTCTTACAGTAGGAAGGAGTCTACCCAGTCAAAAGATCCTTCAGCTTTTTGTGTCATGGAGCCTTCTGGCCATATGGTGAAGTCTATATGCCCCTTTTCAGGAGAATGTTTTTAAATGAATAAAATAAAATATGTAGGATTACAAAGCAAACCAATGCCATTAAAGATACAATTTTTCCCTATATTCATAAGCCCCCTGAAATCTTTCCTTAGACCATATAAGGTCCCTGGAGTCCAAGTTAAGACCAAGAATATCCTCTAAAACATCAAATCAATGCTATTAAAATAAAGATATAACTTCTTCCCATTCATGGACCCCTGAAATTTCTCCATTGAACTCATCAGGTCCCTGTATCCCAGGTTAAGAACCCCAGGTTAAGACCAAGAATCTTCTCTAATGCAAGCCTAAAGATGAAACCTTCTAAGACCAAATAGAATATCTCTAAGTCTTCTGCCATATGACAGTCCTTCAAATACTTGAAAACACTGATCACATTTTTTCTAATTATTCTTCTCTCCAATCTAAGCATCCTTCAACCTAAATCATCAGCAAGTCACGGGTACATAGATTTTGACTCTACACAAGGAAAACCTTCTTAACAACTGGAGATCTCAAGAGGAGACCACTTCTAAGAGATGTTACAGAAGGAATTCCTACTCACACATAATTTGGATTGAATAGTCTCTACAGTATTTTTAAATCTAGGATCTGTAAGCTATTTCAAGGTCCTCTCTTTTATCTCCTCTCCTCCCTTTTCTGGACCCAATTCAATCTGTCAGTGTGCTCCCTAAAATATGGCCCCAGATATGGACACGAGGCCCCAGATAGAGTCTGACTAGGACAGATATTGCCTCACTTCTGGAGGTTAATGTTATATGAGAACAAAGGGGTTTTTAAACTGTCATATCAAATGACTATAATATATGGAGTGGATGGTCAACTCAAACTTCCTTTTCATAGAAGGCAAAAGAGAGAAATCATCATTTATCCAATGATGGGCAACAATCTCCTTTTCTCTCTGCAGGCTCCACAGGGTCTGATTGATGGAGCTGGAACCTCCTTCTCACCACTTCACCTGGCCCCAGAACAGGGGAGGGAGGAAACCCCAGCTGGGAACACAGCTGTTGTCATAAAAATGCAATCAGACCCAATGGGCTGAGAGAGGGAGGAGCCAACCAGAACTGTGAGGTGGAAAAAAAAACAACCAAAGGAGAGAAAGAATACAGGCACTGAAGTGGAAAAAGCCTGGCCTGTGGCTTCCTTTAAGTTTTAAACTAAAATTCCACTTTCTACATGAAGCCCTTCTCAGCTTCTTAGTTCCAGTGTCTTCCCTCTGTCAATTATCTTCTATTTGTCATATATATATTTGTGAGAGAGACAGACAGAAAGAAAGAAACAGAGACAGAGAAAAAGATATAGACAGAGACAGAGATTATTCTTTTTCGATGTATTTGTTTGTTTGTTGATTCCCCCATTAGATTTTAAATATAAGGACTTTCTTTTGCTTCTTTTTGTATCTCCAGGGCTTATCATAGTGCCTGGGACATATTAGGCACTTGACAAATATTTATTGATGAATTGATTGCTGTGATTACTCAAATCTCAGTTCTGCCACTGAGAGAAATGATGAACCTTTGAGCTAGAAAGAAAGGACATTAAAGACCATGTAGTCCAATACTTCTATTGGGTGTTCAGAGAGCGGAAGTTACCTGCTGTTTAGTGCCAAAGTTTGGACTCAAACCCAGGGCTCCCGATTCCTTAACATGATGTTCCATAGCAGTGGGACTATGTTGGCAATGTGGCACAGGAATAGAGTGCTGGACTTGGAGTTTTAAAAGATTTGTGGCCAAATTCTTCTGTAAACATTTTAACTGTATATACCTGTGCCAACTGACTTAATGTCTTTCAGTTTATTTCCTCATCTGTAAAATGAAGATCCCTCACAAAATTGATAGGAAGATCAAATGAAATAATGTATATAACTTTCCTCCCACTCCACATTTCCAAGGTATTGTGCTGCAAGACCGTAAATGAAACCCTCTGAAACAAAAAAATGACACATCTAACTTCTCTTTGCAAGCCTTAAAAAACTATCTAAATGTGATTTATTATTGTTATTATTATCCAGTCCAATAAGCATTTATTAAGTGCCTATTTTGGGCCAGGTATTGTACTAAGTACTGGGCTTATAATTACTAAAGAGAAAGACAGTCCCTGCCTCAAGGAGTTTACAATCTAATGAGAGGGATGACAATACACAAAAGGAGGTAGAAAAGGGGGTCCATAGATTGAGAGCATCTTGTTCCATGGAGTTGAAATGTAGAGCAGCTGGTGTAATATGCCCACAAGTCCAGTTTCTATTTTCTTTAAAAGGAAAATATTGGGAGGGAGTTGGTACACCACCCTCCAGTCCTCCAATCAAAGGACAAAGGAGGCTAAGGGAGGTAGTGTCAGTCCAAGGATTGAGTTAATAGTATGGTGATAAGATTTGAGGTGCTGAACTTAATCTGAGAAGGACATCTTGTTTCATGGAGCTGAAATCAGGCAGACCTCCATTTAAGAGAATTTTAGATCTAGAATTTAAAGGGTCTTTCAAGTCACGTACTCTATTCCTTCCATTTCATCCTTGAGGAAACTGAGGCATAGAGAAGTGAATTGACTTGCCCAGTGTCACAGGCAGAAAATAGCAGAGTAGGTTTGAACTCAGGTCCCCTAATTCCACATCCAGCAGTCTTTCCACTATGTATAATGAGGGGTAGGTTGGAAGAGAGCATTTTGATAGTCCCTTTCAGCCCTAATAACTGAAGTCCAACAGTTTCCTAAGGGACACTGAGATCTCTGTCTTCCAAATTAGGCTGTCTTCCATGCCAGGGCAGGTGGGCAATTGTGCTGATGATCTGCTGCTCGTTGGTAAGCAGGATATTTCCTAGCTCAGTCTCCAAATCAATTCTACGAAGCTTAGAAATCATTGAGCTTGAGGCAGAGATGACAAGAACGATAAAATTAATTAGCAAAGCAAGCAGGCAGGAGGCATCCACCAGCCTGGCCCTGGCTACATATCACCTCTCCAGGCCCACTGTATGGCTGTATCGGTACTCAGCTTGCGTGAGGAAGGTTATCTCAGGTAGAGTCACAGGAGCGATTGTTTTCCCTTCAAGAGCCTTTCAAAAGAATCTAAGTAGGTTATTGAAACCCAGAGAGCTTCCCGCAAACACCTACTTGTCAGTCAAGTGCAGTCGTGGCCGTGGAGAACTGGTCTGGGACTCAGCCGATATTCCAGATGTGCATGCCTTGCTTCCCCTGCTGGCCAATCCCCAGGCAGACAAGGGCCTGTCAGCTCCTTCATATCTGCTGGGGGAAGAATCTTGCATCAGGAACTGGAAAGAGAGATAGAGAGAAAATAAGAATTCAGAGACAATGTACACTGGAAAGTGTACTGGATACTTCTTTCAAATGAGCCTTCTTCATTCAAATCTGAATCCTGCCATTTACTAGCTAACTAACCTCGGGTAATGAAGGAATAACACTAGTTTTGAATCAGAGGCCATGGGTTCAAATCCCAAATCTCCTATTATCCAGGGTAATAGCCAAGTCATTTTTTAAAACTTTCTGGACTTGTGTGCTTATCCATAAAAAAGAATGAGTCAGATTAGGTGGTCTTTAAGGTCCTTCTTGGCTACAGATTCTATAACCTTTTAAATAAGACTCAAATCAGATATGAGGTTTAACAAGAAGTTAATGGACTGACCATGGTCAGAAATCTTCAATGGCTCCCAATTGTCTATGGGATAAAAGGTTATCTTTTTAGCAAGAAAATCAAAGCTCAATAAAATCTGATTCCAACATACCTCCCCAGCCACATTTCATATTCCTTCCATTCATATACCCTACAGTCAAGTCAAATTAGATTACCCAATGTTTTCCAATTTCATCTTGCCAAAAACCCTTCCATGAATTAGAATTACCTCTATTCCATGCATGAAATGCATTCTCTTCACATTTGGCTTCTTGAAGGCAGCTAGGTGAGCCAATGCCTTAGAGAGCCAAGCTTGGGTTCAGAAACACCTGAGTTCAAATCCATCCTCAGATACTAACTAGCTGTATAATCTTGAATAGACTCTCTCAGCCTCATTCTCATCTGTAAAATGGGATAGCAAAAGCACCTCCCAGGGTGGTTGTGAAGATCAAATGAAACAATAAACATAAAGTGCTTTGTCAAGAAAAGCTAGTTTTTATTGTCATTGTTCTCTAGGGGAAAAAAAATCCTTCTCCACACCTCATCCCTACAATTGAGTCTAAATAGCAGGTTTCAAATATTCAGCTTAAATTATGACAGAGGATAAACAAATTGGACACCAAAAAGAATTTCCTGAGTCTAAGGGCAATAAAAGGAGGAGATTTTGGCACAATGCTACCTGGAGGTTAGTGGGAAGCAGTTCAACTCTCATTATAGGAAGAAATTTGAGTCAGTCTCATCTTCAGCAAGCCTCTGATAGAAATTCTCAGGGCATCAGTGGAAAGGAAGACAAAGATTCAAGGAGAGGTTGTATAGGTCCAGGAGACAATTCCCCAGTCAGAGAAAAAAAATGTGGATCAAGTCTGGCTCATCCAAAGCTGGACTCTCCCAATGAGTTAGTTTCTTGAATTCCCCATGGCAGAGCATCAGGAGAGTTCCAAGGCAGCATCTGTCTGCCGCCCCCTGATAAGATAGAGATTTGAAGCAGGAAGGGACCCTAGAACTTATTACATCGAATCCCCTCATTTTATAGATGAGAAAACTGTATTGGAGAGAAGTTAACTAATTTGCCACAGGTGATGAGGGGCAGAGGTGACATTCAAACTCAGATCCCATTTCTGATTCCAAACCCAGTGCTCCTTCTATCATATCACATCACCTTCCCCTGATCGAGATGGCCATTTATTTCTGCCCCCCTACTCTTTCTATTTGTACCAGAATGCTGGAAAATTCTACAAAGATTACAAGCAAAAAGATATACAATGTATAATTTTCTGCATCTTACAGGAATTGTGAGAGGTTCTGCCAGAGGACCAGAATTCTTTTTTTTTCTTGAGGCAATTAGGGGTGAGTGACTTGCCCAGGGTCATACAGCTAGGAAGTATTAAGTGTCTGAGGCCAATTTGAACTTAGGTTCCTCTGACTTCAAGGCTGGCACTCTATGCACTGTACCATCTAACTGTCCCAGGACCAGGGCAGGACCAGGACCAGAATTCTAAACTCCTTCACCAAATAACCAAATAATTCACAAATTTCACCAAATATAGATTTCAATAACCAAGCAAAGCCCTCTCCCATCATGGACAGTCCAGGCTCTAGCAAATACATGACATCTTGGAATAAGAGAAGACTGAATGTCAGAGTTGAAGAGGGCCCTATCAATCATTTGGTCAATCAACAGACATTTACTCTGTGCCAGGCATTGTGCTATGTACTGGGAATAAAAAAAATGAAATCATCTCTTTAGGGATGCTCACATTGTAATGGTGGAGACAACATGTACAAGGATATATAGATATATATATATATGTAGATATATATATATATATATGCAAGATACATACAAAGCAAATGCAAGAACATAAGATCACAGATTTAGAGCTAAAAGAGACTGTAATAATAGTTAACATTTATATGGAGCAGGTAGGTGGTACAATGGATAGAGTGCTGGAATCACTAAGACGCATCTTACCAAGTTTATCCAGCCTCAGACATTTACTAGTTGTATGATCATGGGCAGGGGGTATACAGTACAAAGATGAGAGATGTAACTTCAGAGATGTAAGGAGCAACAAGTAGATAAGTATAGACTTTAGAAGCATGGAGGGCAATAATATGCAAAATAGACTGAAAAAAGAAAGGAACTGAAATAGAGATGGCTAAGTATTTTAATAGGTAGAGCCTTGGGCCTGGAGTTGGGGAAACCTGATGCCCAATATAAAAGTGTGCCAAGTACCGAGCTAGACACTGAGGATGCAGAGCTAAAAATGAAGCAATCTCTGCCCTTGAGGAGTTGATATTCTATTGAGAGAAAGAACAGGTGCATTTATCCATAAATACAAGATATACACCAGGGAAATTCAAGTAGGGGGAGGGAGGTTGGTAGGAGATGAATACGAGCAACGAAGAGACAAGGAAAGTTTTCACAGAGAAGGTGACACTCGAGCTGAGCATTGAAGGAAGATAGTTACAGAAGTAAGGAAGGAGGCATTCCAGGCATGGGGCACAGCTTGAGCAAAGATGTGGAGATGAGAGATAGAATGTCCTATGTGAAAACTGGAAATCAGTTGAGCAAGAACACAGAAAACGTGAAAGGAAGTCGTTCGTAATAAGCCCTTGAAAACTCAGTCGGAGCCGGGTCTTAAGGATATTTGAATGCCAAACCGAGGATTTGTGTATTTTCTAGCAGAGGCAGCAAAGAAAAGGATTTTTGAGCAGAGAGAGAACATGGTCAGACCTGAACTTGAGGAATATCTTTGGCAGCTGTGTAGAGAATGACTTAAGAATAGGGAGAGTTGGACAGAGAGAGCCAGTAAGGACAGGAAAGAGGCCAAAATAATAAGAAAAATTCAAATGGATAGAAGATAGGGTCCTAGGTGGGTCAGGTCACTCCCCACCACTTCAAGTAGGGTATGGTAACTTGACTAAATTGAGCCAGATTTGACTAGAGGAAGTTCTTGTCCCAAAACAAGGAAAGTCTCAACTTGGTACCAATCAGTACAAGCTTATGGAATTGAGATTCCTAATCTAGTAATAGAATATCTAGCATTGTTTTAACACTTTCCTAATGTGATCTCATTTGATCCTCATAATAATTATTATTATCATTTCCTTTTTACAGATGAAGAAACTGAAAACAAAATATGTTAAGTGACCTACTCAGGATCACACAGCTATTAAAGGCTGAGGCCAGAAAAACCTTTCTCCAAACTCACTATGAATTGTAACCATGCCCAGTGGCTTCTAGGGACAATATTTTTTGCTTGGACCCATTAGCCAGGGCCTATTCCAGAGGGGAACTTTGTCAGGGAGAGGACTCAGCCTAGAGAGAGGAGATTACAGTATAATGTGAGCTTCTCCTTCCCTTGCAGTCCAAGCTAACCCCCATCATGCCATTCTGTTCTCCATTGACTAACTGTCTGACTTTATTAGTTACAAACATAGTCTTGGCCCTTCAGCATTCACATTTAATTTCCTCAAACTCAAACTCCTCACTGGCATTATTGGCAAATCATTCATAAAAAGTATCTCACCCATTGAATAGATACCAGATTCCATGGTCCTGGGGCCCAGGGAGAGTGATGGTGAAGATGACTGGGGACAAGATGTAGAGAAAACAGAGGCAAAAACAGATTTGGAGTGACAGAAAAATATTCAGAGATGGAGAAACATGGTGGTGACTTCCAGCCTAGTACAAAGATTATAGTACGGGTAATGGATTCTCCTCTAGCCTTCCAAGTATTGCTAAGTATTTAAGACAGCTTGAGACATCTAGAGGTGACCAAAGGAGAGACTGGTTCCCTAATCATCAGATCTTCCTAAGGTTCCTATCATCCTCCATCAAGCCAGATAGAAAGATTCCCCAAGCACTAGAGAAAGGATGTGGGTGGTTCACAACTCAACCATTCTCCTGCCTTAGGAGGATAACCAAATCAACCAAAAGACTGAACACTGATACTCAGAAAGGCTGAGGATCACAACCCACACATCCAATCCTTGGCTCTGGACACTTGGCACTTAAATGGCATCCTCTTGGCACTCTCTCTGGTGATGGTGGATATGGGATTGGCAATGGCAAGCATGGTGATAATAGTGGTGGAAATGGTGATGGGGTTGATGGTGAGGTAATGATACCAAAGATGGTGGAGCTACTAATGATAATGGTGATGAAGATAGTGATGGTGTATTAATGAAGACCGAGCTTGGGATGGGGATAGCAATAGAATATGGTATTGATAATAAAGGTATTAGGAATATGTGGTATGGTGATGATGATAAGGATGATAGTAGGGACACATAATTAGGGATTTCCAGTCACTTATGGTGAGAGTGAGGGATGTCAATTTATGTTGATTTGATAGTAATAAGGATTGTGATTGCAATAATGATGTCAGTGATATATGTGATGGTGACATGATTATGATTATAACAGTGGTGAAAACAATGTTAGTGATGATGGTGAGCATGTTGATAGTGATATAATGGCAGTCAGGATGGTGACAGTGGTAATAAAGATGATGGCAATATCAATTTTGGCAGTAGTGATACTGATAGTGCCAGAGATACCAACTTGGGCCAGGCATGAATAGTATGTGGGCACTGGAACAGGAATCTGTATCTGGACCCCATTTTCCCCTCACCTCTGCCTCCCTATCCAGACTCAGCAGCAGAAAATCCTGATAGTTACAGGAGCTAAGAGAGGGAACAAGAATTTATTCAGCACCTACTATGCGCTCTGCAAAAATTATACAATTTAGTCTTCACAAAATAGTCCTGTGAAAATTGATAGAGAGTCCAGCCCTCTACCCCATTGAGAAGAGTTTGTCATTGCCAAATGGGAAAGGTAGCAGTATTTTACATTTTATTTTACCTTTCATGGGAATCTAGGTGGTGCATTAGATAGATTGTTAAACACAGAATCAGGATGCTCTCAGTTCAAATCCAGCCTCAGACACTTACTAGCTGTGTGATCCTAGGCAAGTCACTTCACTCTGTTTTGTCTCAGTTTCCTCACTTGTAAAATGAACTGGAGAAGGAAATAGTAAATCACTCCAGCATCAACCCCAAATGGGGTTATGAAGAGTCAGACATAGCTGAAATGACTGACCATGAACGGATTTCCCTAACATTGATCATTCAGCTTCACTCAAAGATCTCATGATAGGGAATTCACTACCGCCCAAAACAGTGCATTCCACTCCAGGATTCATTGTTGGGAAGTTTTATTCCTTCTTTTGATGTGAAATATGCCTTCTTCTAACCTCTTCCCATCTGGTCCTGCTCTGCCCTGTGGGCCAAGCTAAACAAGCCTAATTCTTCTTTCCCGTGACAATTTTTTAGCAATAGAAAGACAGAAATCATGTTCCCCCTCCATACAGCCATGGCTCATAGTGACTTCCCGTGGAGTACCTGCAAAGAATGGGAAGAGAACTCCAGTGTTCAGCAGGCACACACCCTGCATCCCAGACAATGGCAGGCGAAGGCCATCAATGGGGTCTATTCAGAGCTCAGAGAGGTAGCTTATTAGCTGGTAGTTAGCTGCAGGGAGTGAATGGGAGTGAATGGCTGCCGGCTCTCTCCATTACATCCTATTTCCTGCTGATGGTATCTGCTGAAACCAATTTCTACAGGGACATTCAGTGGGAAGAAAGAGGGTTACAGAAGAAGGGGGAACAAAACCAGAGGCAGAAAAATAGAGACGGGTAGGAATCTTAAGGCTTCTGGTGGAGGGAGAGGCAGAATGATGGGGGGATCTGGCCAGAGTCAGAGAACAGGTCTCAGTGAGCCACTCCATGAAGAACACAGATAAAATGGAAAAATGCAAATGTATTCTCCTTCCTTACTGGACATGCACAAACAGAGGATGCCACTCAAAAACCAATCTCACCAAACATTTGAAAAACATCGTGCAATTTATATCTTGTGCTTGACAGAGCATCCAAAAGTAATTTCCACTCTGTGTAGGGATGCTGGCCCCAAGTGAGCTGAGGGGGCCCATCCCTGAGGCTCTGTTCCTGGCTGTAAAGCTGAGCGGAGAACACTGACCATAGTCCAGTCCTCTGACCAGCCCAAATCTTGCAGCGTCAGCCTCAGCCTAGCCTGTCTGTGTCTATGAGGGGGAAAGAGCAGTCTCCATGCATTAGGGTAGATGGGGAACAAACAGACTTGAGAGAGAAGCCATCTAGGGAGGTAATCTCCCTCTCCTATGGCCCAAGCTAAGGAGCTGTGGTCAGGATCATATTCCATTTGACACAGTATGCAAATACGATTCTTCTCTACTTCCCCATACCTTCTATTCCCTGTATTTTCACTCTCTCCTGCCCCTCCTTCCTCTCTCTCACATCCATCCTTCTTTCTTTCCCCTTCTCTATCCCAGCTATCTCCCTCTTTCTCTTCCTTCCCCTCCTATCCCTTTGCCTCTCTTTTTTCTTTCTCTCTCTTCCCCTTCTATTCTCCTTTTTCTTCATCTTATTTTCCCTATTGTTTCTCTCTTCCTTTTCTATTCCTTTTTCTCTTATTTTCCTCTTTCCCTCTTATCACACTCCTTATTCCTCCCTCTATATCTTCCCCCCTCCTCATCCTCCTCCTTTTCTGTCCTCTCCATCTCTATTCCTCTTTTCTATATGTTCCCTGGATAAAGAATGAAAGATAAATCACTGAATCATTAACCCACTTCAGTTATGATCAACACAAGAGCAGCCAGATGGGACATGAATCCAAGGAGCTTCATCATCCCATGGATATTCTTCGGTTCCTTTATTCCTACTTCTGAGCTTAAGTACTCAGAGCTAGACACCATATTCCAGAACCTATAGTATGACCAGAGCAGAGTGAGGGGAGACAATCGACTCCTTATTCCTGGAAGCTATGCTTCTCTTAATATAGCCCATGACTACTTTTGCCTTTTTGGCTGGCACATTACACTGAGTCATACTGAATTTGAGGTCCCACTAATACCCCCTTGATCTTTTTTTAGATAACCTAATATCTAATCATACCTCCTTCATCCTAAATGTGTAAAATTGATTTTTTGAACTCAAAAGAAAAACTTTATATTTCTCTTTATTAAATTTTATTTTATAGAGCCAGACTAATATTCTAATCTGTCAATACTTTTTTGGAACCTGACTCTACCATACAACATGTTAACTATCCCTCCCAGATTTTCATCATCTGCAAATTTGATAAACACATAATCAATGTTTTTATCCAAGTCATGCAAAGCCATGATGGTCAGAATTGTCACCAGAAGCATAGGAAGTTGTAAACGGATCAGAGTTAAAGGCAATTCTTTCTGAAACTAACCTGGTTCATTTCTTTTATTCTAAAACTTGAACAATAGTATGATGTCTGAGCCAGAGCAATATTTTTCTGACCAGCTTGCTATTGTATAAAACTCTGCCATTGAAAATTCACTCAGGCTACTAGGTGGTATAATACATAGAGCACCAAACCTGGAAGACCCATCTTTCTGAGTTCAAATCTGACCTCAGACATTTATTAGCTGTGTATCCTTGGGCAAATCACTTAACCCTGTTTCCCTCAGTTTACTCAACTATAAAATAGAAATAATAACAGTTGCCTATGTGGCAAGAATGTTGGGAGGATCAAATGAGATAATATTTGTCAAATCATAAGCAAGTTGTTAGTATATAGTAAGCATTATATAAATACTTATTCCTTTTCCATCTAGGTTTCCCATATTGTAAAATAAAGACAATTTGTGCATGTCCCTCACAGGGTTATTGTGAGGATTAAATGAGATTTAAATGTTAGCTATTATTATTGTTACTATTCATCTCTTTGAATTAAGATTATAGAGGGCAGAGACAAGATGGGTTGTAACTCATTAAAATTTTCTCAATATTAGGACAGTTAGAAGGAATATGTATAGACAGAGGGCACAGATGTGAGTTCAATATAAAGGGATAATATCTTTTAAAATAAAATTAAGAGGAGTACTGGGAGAAAGAGAAAGGGAGAGGTAGAATACGGTAAATTATCTGACATAAAAGAGGCAAGAAAAAGCTTTTACAGTGGAGAGGAAGATGGGAAAGATGGGAGGGAAGGGAAGGGAGTAAACTTCAGTCTCATCAGAATTGGCTCAAAGAAGGAATAACATATATACTCATTTGGGCATAGAAATCTATCTGACCTTACAGGAAAGTAGGATGAGAAGGGGATAAGAGAAGAGGGTAAAGTGATAGAAAGGAGGACAGATTAAGGGATGAGGTAGTCAAAAGCAAAACATTTGATGAGGGACAGGATAAAAGGAGAAAGAGAATAGAATAAACAGGAATAGGCAGAATAAGATGGAGGGAGATAGAGTTAAGAATAGTAACTGTGAAAAAAAACTTTTGAAGCAAGTTTCTCCAATAAAAGCTTCATTTCTCAAACATATAGAAAACTAAGTCAAATTTATAAAAAATAAGAACCATTTCACAAATGATAAATGATCAAAAGATATGAACAATTTTCAAATGAAGTAACCAAAACTATCCATAGTCATATAAAAAATGTTCTAAATTGCTATTGATTGGAGAAATGCAAATTAAAACAATTCTGAGACATTATTTTATGCCTATTAGATTGACTAATAGAACAGAAAAGGAAAAATGACAAATATTGGAAGGGATGTGGGGAAAATGAGGCATTAATGCACTATGTGTGGAGTTGTAAAGTGATTCAACCATTCCATACAACAGTATGAAACAATACAGACTATCAGGTCTATATAAAAAAAGAGATTTTTTTTTAAAAGGAAAACGACCTATCTATATGTGAAAAACTATCTATATAGCAATTCTTTTCTGGTGGCAAGGAATTAGAAATTGAAGGCATTCCCATCAGTTGGGGAATGGCTGAACAAATTATAGTGTGTGATTGTAATGGAATACTATTGTACTGTAAGAAATTATGAGCAGAATATTTTCAGAAAAATCTTGAAAGATTTATATGAGCTGATACAAAGTGAAATATATTGTGTACAAAGTAACAGGAATATTGTAACATAATCCGCCATGAACTTGGCTATTATCAAAACGCCTCTGAAGGACTTATGATGAAAAAATGCCATCCATCCCTAGAAAGAGAATTTGATGGTATCTAAATACAGATTGAAAAAATACTTTATTTTACTTTCTTTACTTTTCTTACATTTGGGGGGAAGAGAACGTATATTTTCTTTCACAACATGACTAATATGGAAATACATTTTGCATGGCTACACGCAAATAGCCTATCCTGAATTTCCTATTTCTCTATGAAGGGGGAGGGAAGAAAAGAAAGAATTTGGAACTTAAAATTTTAAAAACAAATGTTAAACATTGTTTTGCATGTAATTGGGAGGAAATAAAATACTATTTTTTAAAAAGTTTATAGTAGTCTCAAAAGTAATATAAGATGACTTGGCAAATGAATGCCCATTATTAGTAGTCTTTAAATGAAAGATTATGTAATCATTTGCCAAGAATAGCAATCATAGCCAAGGTGGGATTTGAACCCATGCTTTTCTGACTCCAAGATTAGCACTATTACTACACTGTCAGGTTGGAGAAATTCCGACTCCAGTAAGGGTTATACTAGATGCTCTCTGGTGTCCCTTTCAACTGGAAGACTTTAGGATTTTTTGATCTCTCCCTCCTGTGAGCTCCTAAAGCAGCAGTTTTCAGATCGTTCATTTGGTAATTAATCACAAGCTGCTCTGTAACAGCTCTTAGGTTGCTTGTTTTCTTGAGCAGCTTCTTGCATTTTTGGTTGTTTTACTTTTTCAGAAACGAGAAGGAGGAAGACAGAGATGGTTTTGTATATCATAGAATAATAGAATCCTAAATGACAGGCTCATTTACCACTGGCCTGAGAAGGGCTGAAGAGAAAAAACTAGCCTTCAAAAGTAATGTCAGGCTATTGGTAAATGATCATTTATTAAGCACCTACTATGTTCCAGGTATTGTGCTAAATGATATGCTAAATGTGCAAAAGACAGTTCTTGTCCTCAAGGAGCTCATAGGATAATGAGGGAGTCAACATGTAAACAACTATGTGCAAACAAGATATAATCTTGTCAACTGGCCAATCCTCTCTTGGTTTTGTGCGTGCCTAGAGTCCTGGTTGCTCACCAAAGTTGCTTTGGACAGAATTAATCTGACTAGGGAGATATCCTTATGCTAAGAGCTGGCATTTATACAGCACTTTAGAGTTTGCAGAGTAGTTTGGATACATTCTCATAATCACCAGTGTGATAACGCCCCATTTTATGGAGAGGAAAAAGGGGTTGAGAATTTCAGTGGTTGGCCCAGGTGACAATTAAATAAGCATCTGAGGTAGATTCAAACCTGAGCCTCCACAAGATCAGGTCCAGCACTTCATCCTTTGCATGAAACTCTTTCTTGTACATGCAACAAACCTCCTGGATGTCTCCTCTGAGCAAGCACAGACACACTGAAGAACATGGGAGTCGGGATCCTCACATCTGCACTGATCCTACCAAATAGGATGCATCATGTATACTATGTGCTATCCTTTGCCCTTCTCAGAAAGGGTGAGAGACCAGTCATCCAATCCAAAAGACATCTGTGATATCTATATTAAACTATAGGGATTAAAATTTAGGGATACAGGAACAAAATAGAAAATAATACCTGCCCTCAAGGAGTTTACATTCTCAAGTTGTAGAAGGAGGGAAACATGTAAGTTGATCAGCTGGGGCAAAGGGAGCCAGCACATATAACTTAGGCAATCAGAAAGGCTTTCTGTAGGCTATGGAAAGGATGTATTAGGATCAATCAATCAACAAACATGTAAGAGGTTCTTATGCTAGGAAGCAATAAGATGTGAAGGGTAGGTCGAAAGGCCCACTTTACAATATTGGTTCTACTATGGATCAATCAATAAGCATATTGTTGTTCAGCCACTTCCAACTCTGACTCCAGCCAAGTACTCTCTCCATCACCCAGCTGCCCCAACAAGCATATATTAAGCATCAACTATACAAAGACAAAAGTAGAAACAACTTTTTCCTCAAAGAGCTTGAAGTATATGGGAGAAATAATATGTACACATATAAAAATGAGAACTAGGACTGGATAGAGGGAACCATACAATGGAAAATCCCCTACACCAATGCACATCAACTTCTTCTCTGTATTGGATTTTTAGAAAGATTATGAATCTTTATGTGTCAGAGGCCAGACTTCAACCCAGTTGTTCCTGATTTTAAGGTCGACTCCCTAATCCTTAAGGCACACAGACTTTCATATAGAAATAGATACAAAAGCTACTCAAGTCATTTCAATGGGGATGGGAAGGGCACTAGTAGTTGAGAGGATTGGGAAGGGCATGTGTGATACTAGGAAAATTCCTTCCCTCCAATTCACATCAAAGGCAAAGCCCAAGTCTTCTGGACTAGACCTCAGTTCAGACCAATCCAGCCCCCTTCATCCTGGCCCCAGATCTGCAGCAGCCCAAAGTGGGGGCTGAGAATGGAGATCCCCGGAGGGAAGCAGAGAAAGCCAATAAAACAAGTGGATCCTGCTAATTTTGTAAATGGGATTTGGTTAGAAAGATTAACGTTGCCACTTCTGGCTAATGTATCATGTAAATTCTAATGATAATATAGCTCCTGCTCCCTCCCGAGCTGTTCAATTATTTCCTGAGGCTCCGAGCAGGATCCATGCTTCACTGGAAGCCTCCCTCTTCCCCTGCCGCAAATAATGAAAGCAGCTTCATGCCGGAGATTGCTCACTTACATTTTCTATTAATTTTTTTTCTTTCAAAGAACATGAGGAAGGAGGGGGAGAAGGAAAGAGCTTGCCTTGGGCTAGGGCAGAGCTGACCTGTGTTCTTTACTGGTTAATAATAACACCCTTCCCATCCTTGTAGCATTTTTCATTTACAAAAAGGACTTTAGTAAAGTTCTCTCCTGATTGGAGGCTGCAGGAATTGTGGCAATCGATTCCACCTCTGAGACTTACTCTCCATGTCACCTTGTGGGAATGACCTAAGCTGAATCTCAGTTTACCTTTCTGTAAAAATGAAGAAGTTGGACTCAATGGCCCCTGGGGTCCCTTCTAGCTCCAAGTATAAGATGCTATTAATGTCTTTTGCTGAGGGAAGGCCTTATGCCACAAAGGAGGGCTTGGGTTCAAATCCATGTTTGTTTATGCATCTTAGTCAATTTAATTAAAACAGGAATGGGAGATGCAAAGACACAAAGGAAATGATCCCTCCCCAATAGGTACTATATCATGAATGAGGGACGTCTAGAGTCTGGACAGATTTGTCAGGGACCAGAGTTCAGCTAAGCTGTCACTTCTCCCCCATCCTGGTAAGAGAAACCTCCAAGATAGGACCCAATTTACCGATATCAAATCCCAAGCTTCTGAATCAGAAAATGACACACAAACAAGAGCAATGTTGGGATGACCAGCAGTCGCTGGGGGTAGGATTTCTTGCCAGGTCATTCATGAGCTCTCGTTCTCTACGAAAAAGATTCCCCAGGCTGCACTAACTCCCATAGAAGAGGCATCAGAGGCAGAACCCCAGATCTGATTTCTTCAGGGATTTCTCTTCTGGAGATCCAGTCACAGACCAGCTCCTAGACCTGATGCACTGATCCCTGGCCTAAGAAGCCAGGTGGCAAGTGTGCTAATGAATATTCACTGCATGACTTCAGCCAAGCCAGTCCTTCTCTTTGGGTCTCAGTTCCTCTGTATTTAAAATGAGAGGGTTTTATTCTATGGCTTCTAAGGTTTTTCCAGGTCTGATAACTGGGTGTTCTGATAACAACAGGACCTCCCCAAGACAAGGCCCCTTTAAAATGACTATTCAGAAAAAAAAATTAAAAATAAAAAAAAATAAAATAAAAGACTATTCAGGACTCTGGCATAGAGGGAGAGATTCTGTCACATCTTCCCATCTGGCCAGTTAATAGAGGTATCTGTTCTGGGGCAAACGCATCATTCTCAACTCTTTATACACCTACATATATAATGCATATGTGTGTATGCATGTATATATATATATATATATACACATACATATATATTTTTTATTTATTTATTTATATATTTATATATATACATACACATATATATATATACATGCATGTAGACAAGTAGACAAACATGGAAACATTTGCACATATATGTGCACACAAAGAAATACATGTCTTTTGCTGGTGAGCTCACACCTCCATTTCTTTTGTCTCTCCCCTCTCTGATTTTGGTACTTTGTCTCTAGCCCAAAAGCAAGCAAAGCTCAAACGTCCTTGAGAGGAAGGGACTGACCTTTTCCTCCCGCTCTCATTTGGAGCTGTCCAAGAGCTCTCCCAGCCAGGAGGAGCAACATGATTCACCCCATCTCCCCCAGATACTATGCTGCCCGCTCCTGTCATCAGAGGAAGGTAAGAATGGGCAAAAAGGAGCTGGGGTAGGAAAGGCTTAGACAGGACTTAGACTGATCCCCAGAGAGTGCAGTCAGCTTTCTCTTATTCTTCCATCCCTTCCTTTTCCCCTTCTTTTAATCATCTTATTATCTTCCTCTATAGGTGTTTGACTCTCTCTCCTTCCCCCTCTGCCTGGCTTTTCCCAATCCTCTGAGATCTTTTATTCCCTATTTGCTCTGCTTCCACCTATTTGTATTCCCCTCTCCTGACCTATCTGTTTTTCTCTGCCTCTGCCTCTCTCCTCACTTCCCCACACACACTTGTAGACCCCCACCTTCTCTCCCTCCCCTTCCATTTCTTCTTCTCTCTGGCTATTTCCCCTTCCTTATGTTTCTGTTGGTCTTTCTCTGTTTCTGTTCAGAGTCTGCCTGGTTCCCTCCCTCTGTATATCTGGCCCTGGCTCTGACATAGTTCGTAGTATCCACAAATGCATCTTCCTTCCCTATTCCATCCCCCATCTGTGATGGGAGGAGGGAAGAGTGCCCACAAAGTCAAGAAAGAAGTTGTCAGATCTCCTCCTGCCTGCATCCCTGGTTATCTCCACAGCAGCAAACAAGTCTCCCAGTCACACAATAGGCCGATGTCTATCCCCGCAGCTTTTCAGAGCTGGGAAGCGGCTTTAGGAGCTTCAGACAATGGAGGAGAGGTATTTACCCATACCCCCATTCACAGCTTTCACCTCCATGGCCTCAGCCTGGAGACTTAAAAGGGGGGACTTAAAGGGGGCTTCTAAGCTCAGACGCTGGTGAAAATATCACAAACTGAGCAAAACTGACCTCAGCCCCACGTCCACTCCAATAGACCAACATCACAACACTAAAGCATCTCTGTGGGCACAGAATTAATGTATGGAGAGAGGGACTATTGCTTCCAAGGGCAAGGCCCAGCTTGGCCAGTATAGTTCCTAAGCAGGAAACATATTCTGTCCAATTCAACAAATGTTTGTTAATTATTATGTGCAAGATTCATATTGAGTCCTAACCCCAAACCCAGCACGAGACCTGACCTGGGGAGAAATGGCCCTTCTCCTAGAAGCAATGGGCTGGGCTGAATGACCTCTAAAGTTCCTGGCCCACGTCTAAGCATTGGGATCAGATCAGGATGACCTCCATCCTGATAAGTTCCCATTTTATTCAGCAGGAGCTGCTAGCTCCCTGGCAACCCAGCTGAGACCCCCTAGGGACATCCTGTTTCATCTCAAAGATCTGGCTGAATTTTAGATAAACGTGGAGCAAGCATTCAATAATGCAGCTCCCAAACCCAACTCACCTGCAATCACCCACGTCTCCCCATCCAGGAGCCTCAGAGATGACGCCAGACCTGAGGCCCAGTTTCTCCAGATTTCCCTCCCCTTCTCTTTCCCTACTTATCCCATGGGCAACAGGCAGTCCAGGGGAAAAACTCAAGAAAATGTGAATTTCAGTTTTTTTGGAAAAATATCCTCTTTTATTGTTTTGATCTCCCTTCAGGAAAACATATATATATATATATATATATATATATATATATATATATATATATATATATATATGTAGTATAAATAGATAGATGTGCATATTTATTTATATATTGTATAAGTGCACATGTGTGTGCTGTATTACATGTATGTATATATTATTTATAATTTATCTCTCTATCATTCTTGTCTGGTGTATCATAAATAAGCATAGGCTGAAGGTCAAGAGGGTTAGACTCAGCAGTGGACTCAATCAAGCCCTTTTCCTTTTGGAGCCCCAGTTTTTCATTTGTAGAATTAAGGGGTGGGGACTAAGTGATTTTCACAGCCCCTCCAGGCTCTGATATTTTATGCTCTGTGAATATATCTATATCCAAGAAACTCTCAATCAATGATCCTTTAAGTATCAACATGAAGTGAGGCATGAAACAGGGGAGATTTTTGTTTATCAACAGGATTTTGGCTCTGTCTTTTAAAAAATGTATTAGTTCTTCCCTCCCCCTTCCTCCCCAGTAAAACAATTTTTTAAATCCTAAAAACAAATATGCATAGTCTAGTAAAAACAAATTCCCACATTGCCTATATCCAAAAATGTATGTCTCATTCTGGATTCTAAGTCTGTCACCTCCCTGGCAGGAGACAAAAAAGAGATAGAAAGGGGCAAGATTCATTCCCTAGTCTGATAAAAGTTGACCTGGTCCCTGGAACCACACCAAAAGACCAGCACCAGAATGATAAAGGTCCTCAGGGCACACAGAGATGGTTGAGAGGGTGAAGGGACAACTGTTCCCAAGGATAAGGACAAGGGCAAAGAAGGAGGTCCCAACTTGACCACTTCCCAGACAGAAAAATTTTTTCACATCAATTCCTCAAATACTTTTAGCTGCCCTACTATCTGCAAGATCCATATTGAGTCCTAACTCAGTCTCCAATTACATTAATTAGAGTTCTAAAGTGTTTTTAAGTTGTTTTTCCCCCATAACATTATTCTATTATATAATTGTTCTGCTTATTTTACTCTGCATCAATTAATAAAGGCCTTCTTGGTTTCCTATGAAACTGTCCATTTTGTCATTTCTTAGAGCACAATAATATTCCATTATATTCATATGCTGCATTTTAATAATTCCCTAATAGGAGAATGCTCTCTTAGTTTCAAGTTTCTGTGGCCATATGAATGTGCACATGCTTTCTTTGATTTCTTGGGGTCTAGGTCTAGGAGTAGTTAATTTGGGTCAAAGGGTATGCAAGACATAGTTCCAAATTGCTTTCTAGAATGACTGGACCAATTCAGGGTTCCACTGACCATTCACTAATGTCCCTCCAACATGCATCATTTTCCTCTATCATCTTTGTCAACTTGTTGGGAACGAGGTACAACTTCAGAGTTGTTTTAGTCTATCTAAACATTTTAACTACTTTTGCCCTTCCCCTGGAGATTAGCACAGTGCAAGGCATATAATAAGCATTTAAATGATGTTTTTTTACCTGTGGATGGTGAGGTCCTCCAGATGCTCTTATTTGGAAATGATACTGCCCTGATTGCATCAAGCCAGAGAATAACGAAGGACTTAATTTTCTAAATCCATAACCATTCAAAATATCAGCCTAATAATCCATACAGAAAAGACTATATGGATGAAGTATGTCTATTACCCTCAGTATGACATTACATCAGATGAGTGATCAGAAATGTCACTAAAATGAAATGATTAGGGCTTTGTTCTCAATACGCCAAAAGTCAGCATTTTTGATAGCATTTGATGGCATCCTTCAGAAATACAGAAACAACTGGACTTAGTTTCTATTTAGAGATTATCAAGAATAATTAATTAATAATTTTTGTTACCACAAAAAGAGTTATTATAAATATTTTTGCATATATAGGACCTTTTGCTGTTTCTTTGACCTCTTGAGATGTAGACCTATCAGTGATATACCTGGATCAAAAGGCATATGCTAATTAGTCAATTGAATAATGTCTGAATAAATTATTGTTATATGGAGGTAATGGAGTACTATTGTGCTATAAAAAATGAGGAATCATAATTTCAAAGAGACATTAAAATTTTTATATGAACTGATATAGAGCAAAATGAGCAGAATCAAAACAATTTACAATATAACATGAGCAGAATCAAAACAATTTACAATATAACATCAATATTATTAAAAAGAACGATTTTGAAGACTTTTACATATTAATGACATATCAATGAGCAGAACCAGGAGAATAATTTATACAATAACAACATTGAAAATGCAAATAACTTTGAAATCTGTAAGAACTAAGATCAGTACAATGATCTTCCAAAATCATAAATCACTAATGATGAAATGTGTGATCTACTTCATGACAGAAAGGTACTAAGTATGTGCATGTGTGTATATATACACACAAATAGATCCATATTCAAGAGATATATACAGATTCATATATGTTATATGTGTACGTGCATGTATGTATGTATAGGAATCTATGTGTATTCTCATCAGGGTGTACATACACACACACATATATATGCATTTGCAAATACATATGTGTGTGATGAATAGATCCATTTGTTGTTAGTTCCTTAAGAACAAGAACTGTCTTTTGCCTTTTTCTGTGTCCCCAGAATTTAGTATACTGTCTAGCACATAGTAGGCACTTAATGAATTTTTATTGTTTGAATATTTATATATATTTGTGTATATTTAAAACACACACAATGGGATAATTTGTTTTGCTCTACTCAGTATTTGCTACAAGAAATTTGTTTTCCTTCTCTTTATTTTAGTGAAAAGGAAGAGAAAATAGATTTTGTTAATTTTTAAAGCACTTAAAAATAATAATTAGTTAAAAGAAGAAAGTAACAATTAGCTTCCTCCCCCAGAGAGGTATTGCATCCGAGATGAATTCCTGCCTTCCACTCTGCCCTATCCTGAAGTCTCTGCAACAGCATTCTCACAGCAGCCTAGACTCTCCCCCTCATTTGATTTGTCTTTAAAAGTTAATTTGGGCTTAATTTTGGTGATCCTTGCCCTAGGCACAAAAATTACTTGTTACAGCTCTACAGCAGAGCACTGAAGTAGTCCATGGACACATATGTTTTGGACAATTCCTACAGATGGACAGTGATCTGAATAGTCAGAAGAGTGAACTGAATTGCATTTTTGTGCCTCACTTTCAATGATACCAGCCTGTTTCCTGACATCCAGTCAATAAGAGACTATTGAGTGTCCACAATGTGCTAAACACTGCGCTAAGTGCTATTTAAGGATACAAATATGAAATGAAAGACAGTCCTTGTTTTCACAAAAACCTATCTTTTTAACACCAATATTCTCTGGATAATGATAGATGGCCTCCAGCCATGGATACCCACAGTCTCTGTAGTACCAAGATCCCCAAGGGGATTGAAGAGATATATGATTGATATAAGAAGAATGAATCAAAATTAACAGTGAAGACTTCTTCGCAAAAAATAAAAAATAAAAAAGACTGCCTCCAAGAAACATATCCTATGAAAAGGAAGTGAGCTAGTCATGCTGTGAAGGTGAAGATAATAGATAACCAGAACATAGAATATAGACTTTTTGTTGTTGTTCAGTCATTTCAGTTTCTAGCTCTTCATGATTCCATTTGAAGTTTTCTTGGCAAATATATTAAAGTGGCTTGCCATTTCTTTTCCAGCTCAATTGAGGAAGTAAATAGAAATAAATGACTTGGTTAGTATTTGAGACCAGATTTGAACTCATGAAGAAGAGTCTCCTTGACTCCAGCCCTGGCATCCTATTCACTGCACCACCTACCTGCCCTTAGCTGGATTCTGGAACCTCTGGATTTTAAAAGACTTAGAACAGGCTCACAGTACATTCAGTATAGAATTTATAGGATGATCTCTCCACACTTATCGCTGGCCAGGGATTTCATATATGAAGTCTTGTTCTAGATGCACAAATTTAAAAGGATTAACTGGATACTGTAAAGTATAACTGGATAGCCAACATCCAGAGGGAGCAATAAGGATGTTGTTAATCCTTGATGTCCATGCCGCATGAGAATAATTTTAAAGAGCTGGAGGTGTCTAGTCTAAATAAAAGAAGTCTCAGGGGAAAACATAGTTGTTATCACACATAGGAAAAACAGCCACATCGAACAAGAATCAAGTTTCTCTTTAGCCCCAAAGAAGAGAATGAACAACATAGACATACCAATGAGACAAATCTAGGCTCAATATTAGGGGAAACTCCTGAAGAATAAGAGTTCAAGGACTTCCTTGAAAAGTGGTTGGTTCCCAACTCACTTCCAGTTGATCAATGATGGACAGAGGTAGCTACACCCAGAGAAGAAACACTGGGAAGTGAATGTAAATTGTTAGCACTAATATCTGTCTGCCCAGGTTACTTATACCTTCAGAATCTAATGCTTATTGTGCAACACGAAAATGGTATTTATACACATGTATTGTATCTAGGTTATATTGTAACACATGTAAAATGTATTGAGACTGCCTATCATCGGGGGGAGGGAGTAAAGGGAGGGGGGATAATTTGGAAAAATGAATACAAGGGATAATATTATAAAAAAAAGTTATAATTATAAAATAAAAAAGGAAAAAAATAAAAATAAAAAAGGAAAAAAAAAAAAGAAAAAGAAAAAGAAAAGTGGTTGGTTCCTTTTCATGGTATATCTTTAAGGAGAGGATAAATAATGACTTGTTGGGTTATAGTGCCGTAACCATCGAGCTCCAAATTCTGTGATCCCGAGATTCTGTGATAAAAATCCCACAGATGAAAAGGCATGGATTCCAAAGAAATATACATCGTGTTGTATACAAACTCACTTCTACTCTGATTGTTAAATGTTCAATGTGAGCATTTTGCAGCTTAGAAATTAGAAAATGCTACAAATCAGGACTTTATTTTTTTTTTCATTGATCATGTTTGCCTAATAAAGTGGTGGAAAAAATGCAAAGAATGCAGATTAAATTTTAAAATGTGTCATTCGTATCTTTTTTTTTGTTCATAGAGCTGATTGTTATATATTTACCGGCACACAGTAACATCAACAGATTCATCAACCTATTGAAATCTAAATTCTCAATTGCCCATGAAGTTGTATCTTGTTAAGTTCCAGATAACCCAAAACCCTGAGTAATCCCCAAGCATTTCTATTCAACTTCATGGTTTCCTCTATAGTACCTTGACATCTGGCCATCTTCCTCACTGGGCTTGACTTAAGCTGATGGCATTCATTTGCATTTCTTGAGTTCATATTGACTGGAGAAGGAGAAGGAAGTCAGACACTTTCCAGGGGGAAATGAGAAGTTCACTTTGAGTTTCTTTGCTTTTAATCCAACACACATAATCCACAAATTGGACAAGACTTGGAATGTGTTTGATGGCCAAGGGAGATTTGCAAAAGGTAATAGTGGTGATATCAAGATAAAATCATAGAATCTCAAAGTAGAAAAGAAATTCTGAGGATATTTAGTCCAATCCCCTCATCAATGAATGCATAAAAAAATTATTAAACTGTTACTATGTACAAAGTGCTACAAACTGGGGATATTTATATAGAAGCAAGACAGTCCCATTCCTTGTGGAGCTTGCATTCTAATGGGCAACACAACATACATAATAGGTTTCAGCTTCAAATTCAATAAAAAAAGGTCTCATGGTCCTTAAGGCACAAAATCAAAGCAAATGCTAATGCATCTGCTTTAGAGTCATTTCCACCACATAAAACCATATCAATTTCTGACATTGAGTCATGTGACACAAAGACTTAGGTTGTGGGAACTTTTTTTTTCAGGATCCTTGGGAGCTATGGCTGCTAAAGGGGCAAGGTCATTAACCCCTACAGAAGCAGTGGCTGCATTATATTCCACAGGGGCTATTCCCCTGAATAATACCTGTGAGAATCAGGCTGGGAGCAGAACTGATGATGAAGATGTATAGAGAGCAGCTCATTTTTATTTCTCTGGATTTTTTCCAGGATTTTTGGGATGATACACCTGGGCCTGAAGGGAGATGGTCGTCAAGGTAGTGATAGGAGTCAGACCTGCCTGGCACATGCTGCCCCCATCTCTCCTTAAGAGCCTTTGCTACTAGGAGGAGGAATCTCCCCCTTAACATCCCACCAAAGGAGCCATGTGGATTCAGTTTAAAGACATCCAGTGACAGAATATCCATTTCCTCCCAAGGTAACTCATTTGTTTTATATCTGGAGATCTCTGAATATTTGAGAGTTCTTTGTTATATTGAATAGCAATGCCTTCCTAGAACTACACACACACACACACACACACACACACACACACACATATAAATTGCTTTGCCCTTTGGAACTAAACAGGGCAAGTCTAATCCCTTTTCCACATGACAGTCCTTCAGATCTTAGAAAATAAGGATCATATCTCTCAAAAGTCTTCTCTTTGAACATTGAGCCAATTTTTAAATGAAAATGAATAGGGATAAATATAAATTCTATACCAGGTTTTGAGAAGTCAACTTCATAAGAATAAAATGGAGGAAATAGAAGTTCATCTCAAGATCTAGGGAGGTGAGTAGACTAAATTTTCAAAATGAGCCTACATTGTGATTAGCATGGCAGCCAAAAGGCAGTGAGATTCAATGGAAACAGCTCTGATTCCAGAGAAAGAAGGCATCGATTTAATACCACCTCTGATGCTTATTGCACATAAGGAATTTGTTTTAAAAGATAGCTCCTGCCTTCAAGGAGTTTAAAATCTAATGGGGGAAGATAATGTACAAAAGGAACATAGCAAGTGGTAGGGGTAGGAGGAAAGAAATCTAGGTGTCTGATGTCCCATGGAATCAAAGCCAAATTGAGCTGCTGATGGAAAATGATGAGTTCCCTGGAAAGTTTCTAGTCCTCTATAAAGAAAAACTTTGGGAAGAGTTGTGTTCTACCCTCCAATCCTTAAACTCTTGGACTGGTGATATTTTAAAATATATATATATTTGTATACTGAGTTTATCACCTTATCATTGGATCTCTAGAATTGTGGTTGACCATTGCATTGATCAGGATTCTTGAATCTTTCAGAGTAGTTTGACATTAGCTTTCTTGAAATCATAGAATCATGTACCCACAGCTGAAAAAAGGTCTTTAGTCCAATCCTTTCATTTTACAAATGAGGTAATTGAGGCTCCTTAGAGGCTAAGTCAACAGCCTTTTGTACATTGTCTTCCCCTGTTAGATTGTAAATTCCTTGAAGATAGGAGCTATTTTTTAAAATTTGCCTCCTCAGTGTTTTACAGAAAGTCTAGCACATAGTAGATGATTCATAAATATCTACTAAGTCCATTTGTAAGAAGATTTGGGGAGGTATTGTTTGTTCTTTACAGAGGACTAGGGAAAACATTGGAAAAAAATTAAATTAAAAAAAAAGTTATCAGTCAATCAGCAAGTTTTTAAATACTTACTCCTTGCCTGACACTGATTTAAGCTCTAAAGTAAAAGTCCCACCTCACCCTGACCTGAATGGAATACATCTGAAGTAACATCTTCAGTTCTGGGAGCCACATATTGGGAAGGACATTGATAAAGTGGAAATTATCCAGAGAAGGGCAAACAGAATGATGAATGGCCCCCAGTTAGTGCCAAATAAAGATTGGCTGAGGGAACTGAGGATGGTTAACCTGGAAAAAAAGGAGACTTAAGGAGAAACATGACAGATAGTCTTCAAATATTTGAGAAGCTGTCATGTAGAAGAGGAATTGGAGATATTGGCTCATCCCCAGAAGTCAGAGCTAGGGGCAATGATGGGAGGTTGAAAAGAGACAGATAAAAATGTCATTTAGTTGATTAGTCATGTCTGATTCTTCATGCCCGCATTTGGGGTTTCCTTGGCAAAGATATTGGAGTGGTCTATCATTTCCTTTTCCTTTCATTTTATAGATGAGAAAACTGTGGCAAACTGGGTTAAGTGACTCCCTCAGGGCCATATAGCTAACAAGTGTCTGAGGCTGGATTTGAACTCAAGTCATCCTGACTTCAGGACCAGTGTTCTTTCACTAAAGCACCACCTAGCTGCCCTTTCAAATAAATATCGACTTAATTACTGGAAGTACTTCTAATACCAAAGGCTCTCCAAGATGTAATAGGCTGTCTTGGGAGGTGGTGGGTTTTGAGAGCTATTAAATAAAATCTTAAAACAGAGGTGGTAGAAGACCATTCTGTTCATGATACAGATGAGGAAACTGAGGTCCAGAAAGAAAAATCTTCTTTAAGTTCAACAGCTCATTAATAATAGTAGCATTAGTAGCTGAGACTAGACCCCTAGTCTCTTAGCATCTAGTTCAGAGATCTTTCAGTGATAATCTTTTTCATTTTTAAACATTTCTCCCTTATTCTTCACAACATTCCTGTGAAGAAAGACAAGAAATAGTCTGTCCATTTTCCAAATGGGTCCAAATAGAGCAACTGAGGTTGAGAAGCAAGATGATAAAGCCAATTCAGGAAGACTACTGTTATTTGAACCCACTCTTCCTTCTTGGATCACTATGCCCACACACAGCAAGTGCAGACTCCTGGAAACATGTCTCTCCCTTTCCCTATCCTCTGTCCTGGGCAAGGCTTTCCAAATGGTATCCTCTCCCAGGGATTCAGATTACTGGGAACATTCCTCAATTTTCTTATTGAAGGCAGGGCCACCTGCTTTCTGGGACCTGGCTCTTACTGAACCTAAATCCCGGTCAACTCAGAACTTTCTCCTACAGGAAGCCCATCCTGATTTCCACCCCAAGTTGCAAGTGGCTTCCCAATTTCTTTTTATGCATTTTGCACTGAATTTTCTCTGTCCCTGTAATTTCCTTCAGATAGAAGATAATCTCCTCGAGGGAAGGTACTATTTTTCATTTTTTCTCTTTTTATTTGCAGCCTGGAACATTAATAGGATTTAATAAGTACTCGTTGAATTGAACTGAGCTGAACCAAGAAGACAGATAACTGTTTCCATTTCAGAGAACTGATGCTAAAGATCTGTTTCCATAAAGAAAAGAGGGAAGGACCACTTCTCAAAGCCCCACTCTACAGCTCTGCTCTGATCATGTGGGTCAAAGATTGGGGGCAGAAATAAGCAAATATTATAATGCCAAGGATCAGATGAATCTTATATAGGTGTCTGAAGGGAAGATGTATGCTAGAACAAGTGTAGAAATTAGGAGCCCACTCCATAAGACTTAAGGAAGGGACCTTAGAGATCAGTAGGTCCAATCAGAACCATAACCAGCAGTGTGCCTGGGGCAAGCAGAACAAAACATTCAATTGAATGGAAGATGGGGCATCCAAGAGCCGGGCATACTGTTATGTGTCTACTCTGGAGGTGGGAGGTGAGGGGAGAGCAGGGTCTGACCAGACAGGAAGAGGAGGAAGCTACCATCTGGCAGTTTCCTATTTTAATGACTTACTCTTGCCAGCTTGTGGAGACATCTTCCCATCTAGGTGTTAAGCTCAGTTATTTCTATGCTGTTTAAGAACTGAAAATGTTATAAGGATTTCATCTAAATTTCCACATCCTGGAACAAAGCCCTAGTCTCCCCCTCTCCCTCATCCTTGTCCTGGCTCTGATTCCAGATGAAGAAGCTAAGACCCAGAGGACTTAAGTGATCATACTCACTTGCAGGGGGGGAAAAACACAGCCAGGATTCAAATCCAAGTCTGTGGACTCCAAATCCAGAAGTCTCTAATTCTACTTCTAACAAAAAGATACTTTATGACTTTTAGTAAGACCTTAGGTCTCTGTTCTCTTGCTTTTGAAATGTTTTTCTCTGCCTGCCTAGCAGGATCTAAGGGAATGATGTGGGAGTGGAGGAAGGATCTGGGGAATGCTCTGTTACATAAGGGGAAGGCATCAATTTGATTGCAGCTGCAGAAACGTAAAATAAAGTGGACTGGGTCTATCTCACCCCTGCATCTCACCAATGCGGTGTCCAGGATGATCCACATGGTCCCAATGCTAGTTGCCAGAGACATGAATGTAATCAAATCAATATCAGGTGATTTGTGAAAACTCCAGTGGAAGGGATATTAGAGTCAGTCCCATGTCAAAAAGATATATTTGACTGTGCTAGCTCATCGCTTGACTCCACTTCCCCCTCACTGGCGATGTGTCAAACCAATTGATACTTGATTTGGAGCAAAAGCGTTCCTTTTATTTCCTATTATATTTCTGAAAACTGGCTCAACCATGCACTTTAAAGTATTAAGGGGAAAAGAGAAGAGGAGAGGAGGGAGACAGGAAGAAGAAAGACAGAAGGAAATGGTGAAAAGGGGAAGAAGAAGGAGGGGAAGCAGAGAAAAAAAGGGGTACAGGAAATAGAAAGAGGAGAAGAGAATGGAGGAAAGGGGAAGTGGAGGCGGAGAAGGAGAAAGGAGGAAAGAGATAGAAGGGAGGGGAAGAAGAAGCTGCTAAACTTTGTCCTACACTCCAAAGCAACGCCCTTCCAACAAAACATGAGTTATCATTGCTATTATTTTCAGTTATATTTCCTGGGTTTCTCCTATTGCCCCAACATCTGGATGTTCACTCAGCAGAGTCCATATCTAGAAGGATTTGTCAGGGGATATCAACCTCTCTCCCTCATCACCTTTACAAAGACAGACCAGGATCATCTTCTATAAAGTCTTTTTCCTGATTTCCCCACTTCCTAGTGCTGTGACCTGTTTTCTCTTCTCTCCACCCAGCCTTCAACAAAATATAAGCTCCTTGAGGGCAAGGGAAGTTACCTTTTTATTTTTGCTCTCTCAGCAGCATCATGGAATGGATAGGGAACTAACCTCATTGTCTGGAAAACCTAAATCCAATGGCTCTCTGCAATAATGAGATGATTCAGACCAATTCCAATGATCTCTTGAAGAAGAGAGTCATCTACACCCAAAGAAAGTACCGTGGGAACTGAATGTGGACCACAGCATAGTATTCTCACTCTTTTTGTTATTTGCTTGCATTTGATTTTCTTTCTCTTTTTTTTCCTGTTTGATTTTATTTGTGCAGCAAGATAATTGTATAAATATATGTGTGTATATTGGATTCAACATATATCTCTACCATGTTTAACATGCATTGGACTTCTTGCTATCTAGGGGTGGGGGTGAGGAAAAGGGTGGAAAATTTTGGAATACAAGATTTTGGAAGAGTTAATGTTGAAGAATTATCCATGCTTGTGTTTTAAAAATAAAAAAGCTTTAATAAAAAAATAAACCTAAGTCCAAATACTGCCTCAGACACATATTAGCCAAGTGGCCCTGGGCCTCTCAGGGCTTTAGACAAGTTCTAAAGGCTATTCATTGCAGAACATCTGCAGACTTTTATTGGTAAAGAGATTTTTCTCATTCCCTATCAACTAATCAATCAATATTAAACATTATTATGTATTACACAGTGCTAGAGGGCAAAAGACCTCTAACCTTCTGAGAGTTTACAATCTAAAGGGAGAAACATTCAGCAAATGTAAAGCAAATTTTATTTAAATTTATTTAAAATTTTAAAAAAGATATGTAAAGCAAATTATTGACAGAGTAAATAGGACATAATAAAGAGAAGATAAAGGAACTGAGGAGTTTGGAAAGACCTTCTGTTGGAAGTGGCCTTTTAATTAGGACTTAAAAGAAGCTGGGGAGGTCAATAGTCAGAGCAGGAGATGAAGTGTTCTAGGCATGGGAACAGCCAGAGAAAATGCCTGGAGCAAAGAAATGGAGTGTCTTATTCATGGAACTCCAGGAAGCCAATGTCATTGCACAGAAGAGCACATTTGGAAGAGTAAGGTGAGAGAAGACTGGAAAGGAGGGGGCTAGGTAATGAAGGACTTTGAATGTCAAACAGAGCAGTTTGCATTTGATTGATCAGACAGGGATAGGAAGCTAGTGCAATTTACTAAGTTGGGTTTGGAGGGAGTAATATGATCAGACTTATACTTTAGGAAAAATCCCTTTGATAGTTGAAGAAAGGATAGATTGGAGTAGAGAGATACGTGAGTCAGGCAGACCCACCAGCAAGTTATTGTAATAGTCCAGGTGTGAGGGGATGAGCATCTGCCTCAGAGTGATGGCAATGAGAAGAGAGAGAAGGGGGCATATTTGAGAAATGTTGCAAAGGCAAAATAGGCAGGACTTGGCAACAGATTGGATATGACTGGGGGAGAGAAGAGATAGTGAGGAATCCAGGATGACTGCAAGGTTGGAAGCCTGAGGAACTGGAAGGATAGTGTTGCCCTCTATAGTAATAGGGAAAATAGAAGTCAGGGAGGGTTTCTGATGAAAGATGATGAGTTTAAAAAGGCTAAAAGGCAGCTAGAGATGAGAGATTGAATGTCAGCAGAGTTTGGAGTCAGGCAGATTTTGGAATCATCGGCATAGAAATGGTCATTAAAATCATGGGAGCTGAGAAGATCACTAAGCAAAGAAGTATAAAAGGACAGAGGGTCCAGGACAGAACCCTGAAGGATACCTATGGTTGGAGTTTGTGATATGCAAGAGGATCCAGCAAAAGACCAAGAAAGATTGGTCAGATAGGTAGGAGGAGAATCAAGATTATCAAGGAAGAGAAAATGTGTCAAAGGCCATGGAGAGGTCAAGGAGAATGGGGATTGAGAAAAGGCCATTGGATTTGGCCAGTAGGAGATCCTTAGTAATTCTGGAGAGAGTGATTTTTTTGGAATGATAAGACTGGAAACCAGATTGTAAGATGTTAAGAAGAAAATAAGAAGAGAGAAAGTAAAGACAGACATTGTGGTTGCCTTTTGAGGAGTTTAACTACAAAAGACAATAAGAGATACATGATAATGGTAAATGGGAACATAAGGATTAAAACAGGGGTTTTTTTTTAGGATTGGAGAGATATGGGCATGTTTATAGGCAACAGAAAAGGAGCCAGTAGACAGGGGGAGACTGAAAATAAGTGAAAGAGTGGAAATGATAGAAGGGACAATCTGTTGGAGGAGACAGGATGGAATGGGATCACTTGAACAAGGAGAGAGGCTAGCCTTGGTAAGAAGTAAAATCACTTCATCATATGAGATGGAGGAGGAGGAGTGAAGGAGGAGAAGGTAATAGAAGGCGTCTGAGTTATAGGAGATGGGAAAAAAGAGGAAAAGAGAGAGTTCATGGTGAATTGTCTCAGTTTTTCTGTAAAAAATGAGGCAAAGTTCTCAGCTGAGATGGTGAAGGGAGGGAGAACCATAATGGGTTTGAAGAAGGATGAAACCATTTGGAAGATCTGTTGAGGAGAATAGGATAGTGAGTTAATAAGGGAGGCATAGTAAGATTGTCTAATACCAGTGAGGGTCAAGTTTAAGTTGAATAACATAAATTTGTTGTGAAGCCAGTCAGAATAGTTGCATAATATTCTCTACCTTCTTCAGCAGCACATATGTAGAAGAGGTGACAAATGATGGGAGTGATATAAGACTGAGCTTGGCTAGGTGAAATGAGTTGTATGACAAAGGGGCAAAGAATTCAAGAGACAAGGATAGTGTACAGTTGAATTGAATTTCCAAGAGCTCAAGATAGGAAGAAAAAAGAGTGATTAGTGCAAGAGAGATGGCCTAGAAGGGAATTGAGGGAGCAAGGTATTAGAGGTCATGGTGTGGAGTAGAGTTTTGTAAGGAAAGGCATCAGGAGACATGAAAAAATAGATTATTGTCATATAAGGGGATTTTTGAATTACTGGATATAGAAGTTGTACACTTGTGGGTTATGGTAAGATCAAAGTTATGACCATCTTTGTGTGTTAGATGAGATGGAATGAAAGAGTATTCCATGGGAAATGAATAGGTTGAGGAACTGAGTGGTAAAGATATTTGAGGGAGAATCAATATATATTGAAGCCCTTTAGTAATAAGGTCAAGAATTGGGGAAGAGAGAGAAATTGTGAGTTGAGTATCAAGCTCATTAAGGAAGGGGAGTGATCTGAAGGGGTCTGTGGACAACAATTACTAGGGTAGTGGTATAAATAATGCACCTTAAAGAAGATGTTACTGAGTGATGGCAGTATGAGGAGTATGAAAATTCGATGGGGAGCAAAGAATATTCCAACTCCCCCAACTCAACCAGTCTGCTAAGTAGGAAGAGTGAAAAGGCAGCCAATACTAGAAAGGGTAGCCAAAAAAGCTGTGTCACCAAGGGAAAACCAGATTTCAGTAAGAACCAGAATAGGAGAGGAAAAAAATTAAAATGCAGGAATATTTGTTGATATTCCAGGGAATACAGCTGAGAAGCTGGGTGGAGTTAGGATGATAAACCTTTGGTGTAGGAGAATTAAAGGGATGGGAATAAAGAATCAGGGTTGGTGTTTGGTTATGTATACATATATTGTATTTAATTTATACTCTAACATATTTAATATGTATTCGTCAACCTGCCATCTGGGGGGGAGGGAGGGAAGGAGGGGAAAAATTGGAACAAATGGTTTGGCAATTGTCAATGTTGTAAAATTACCCATGCAAATATCTGGTAAATAAAAACTATTTAAAAAAAGAAGAAGAAGAAGAAGAAGAAGAAGAAGAAGAAGAAGAAGAAGAAGAAGAAGAAGAAGAAGAAGAAGAAGAAGAAGAAGAAGAAGAAGAAGAAGAAGAAGAAGAAGAAGAAGAAGAAGAAGAAGAAGAAGAAGAAGAAGAAGAAGAAGAAGAAGAAGAAGAAGAAGAAGAAGAAGAAGAAGAAGAAGAAGAAGAAGAAGAAGAAGAAGAAGAAGAAGAAGAATCAGGTTTGGGGTGGAATGAGGTTTGGGTGGTGATCTGCAGGAGTTTAGAGTCATTGGGATATGAAGGATATGGATAGGTATCATCAAATGAAGGGTATCATTCTATCTTCAAAAACCAGGTACGGCAAGAAATAGAAGGTCTGAAGTCAAAGGGAAATACTAAGTCATATACAAGTACCTAGTATAGCTTTTCTTTTTTTTTTTTTGCTGAGGCAATTGGGGTTAAGTGACTTGCCCAGGGTCACACAGCTAGGAAGTGTTAACTGTCTGAGGCTAGATTTGAACTTAAGTCCTCCTGACTTCAGGGCTGGTGCTCTATCCACTGCACCACCTAGCTGCATTTTGCATGCAGTAGTATTTAATAAATGTTTGATGGAATGAATGAATGAATGAATGAATGAATGGAGATAGAGTCAGTATCTCATTAAACCAGCCATATTCTATCCTTTGGGACCTATGTGGTGGAGCAAGGAGGGAGAAAGCAGCATTGGGTCCAGAAAGCAGCAGGAGCCACAAATCATATTCTAGAAATGGAAGAACCACTAAAAATCTTCAACCCACTCTTTTATTTCACATGTCAAGGAGGTGAAGTAACTTACCTGGAGCCTCACAAATAGCAGAAATGTATTTTGAACTCTACTCTTATAACTCCACATCCATTTCTTGCCGTTGAATCATTTCCTGAGCTCCTTAACCCCCAAATGTGTAACCCGCTCACCTAGAGAGACTCAAAGGCAGGGGCTGGGTGAGGCAAGAGAATCAAATGTCATTGAAATGTCAATCTAAGGGTCAGGCCACCTATGGTTAAAAAAAAAAAGAAGAACCAAAAAAAACATATCTCAGGATCCAGTTTCCTTCTGGGAACAGCTTGGCCAGATACTGTCTGAGCCTCCTCCTTCCCTGTCCACCCAACCCAACCCTGCCCAACCCAGCCCATCAGTGTAATGGGGCTGAAGGGAGCTCTCAGCTTTTTATTAAATGCTAATCGAGAATCCGGCAGAAGTACTTTAAATGCTAGCTTTTGACAAAGCTCCTAGTTGACTCTTGACAACTTAATGAGACGGTGTTTTGTTTATGCCCAGCTCAGGAAGGGAAGGGAACGGGCACACTCCATTGTGCCAGATGGAGCCAAGCTTTTTCATTCCAAAGCTTCTGGTTGCCCTGATACCCCCTAATAGGGAGAGGAAGAGCAGCACTCAGAAAAGGAAGGTTCCTACACACACACACACACACACACACACACACACACACACACACTCCATGCAGAAGCCTTTGATTACAATTATAAAGAACCAGTTATTCTCAAATGGGAAAGGGAGGAGGGAGATGAAAAAAAAAGAAGAGAGGAGGAGAGTGGGAAGAGAAGGAAGAGGAAGAAAAAAAAGGAGGGGAAGAAACATGATGCATGATTTCCAGACTAGAAGACAGGACACCTGGGTCTTCATCTGGCTCTGCTACTAATTTCTTGTGGGACCAAAAGCAGGTCAGTGCCCCCAGATATAAGACTAGAGGATCCCATCCTGCTCTGACATCCTATAGAGCAATCCTAATAGAGACAGCATCCTCTTGAAAGAGCTTCCTGTAAAGAAGGGAAGGAGAGAAAGGGAAGAAAGGAAAGGAAAGGGGAGGGGGAAGAGGGTACAGTAAGACATACAGAGAGAGAGAGAGAGGCACAGAGCCAAGAAGGGTAAACAAATGAAACCTGTGCTCTTACCCTCCAGCCCTAGCATCCAGGGACCCTAGGATTGAATTAGCCAGAAGGAGGTAAGGCTGGGCATTCAACTTTTGATTAAAACAATACTAATTCATATTTACTGGGCACTTTAGAGCTAACAATTGATTTTATGTCCATAATTTCATTTAATCTTCACAATAGTCTTTTAGAGGAGGCAAGGTGAGGATTATTGTATTGGGGCTTTACAGATGAAGAAACTGAGGCTGACTATTCTCAAAAGATAATTTCCAACTGGATGGAGGTTTAATTTAAAGTGAAACTTGAAGAATAGACAGAAACCAGATGCAGAGAAGGAAAAAATACTCCAAGCAAAGCATCAAATTCCTATTGCTTCACAAATTTGTACCCCTCCTTAGAAGGATAGTAGGAGCCAGTGTACAGAAAAGTCTGTATCTTATTCTATAGATCAGAATTATAGTGTTCAGCTAAGGAAAGCTAAGTGATCCAATAGTGAGAATGTCGGGTCTAAAGTCAGAATGACTCATCTTCCTAAGTTCAAATATGGCTTCAGGGGCCGCTAGGTGGCGCAGTGGATAGAGCACCAGCCCTGAATTCAGGAGGACCCGAGTTCAAATTTGGTCTCAGACACTTAACACTTCCTAGCTGTGTGACCCCAGGCAAGTCACTTAACCCCAGCCTGGGGGGGGGGGAAGAAAGTAAATATGGCTTCAGACACTTATCAGCTATGTGACTCTGGACAAGTCACTTCACCCTATTTGCCTCAGTTTCCTCATTTGTAAAAATGAACTGGAGAAGGAAATGGCAAAACACATCAATATTTTCACTAAGAAAATCTGAAATGACTGGATAGCAACCTTCTTTCTTAAAATGCCCTGTTCTCCAAACTCAGGACTGAGCCCTAGGATTTTTCTAGGGTGTACAGACAGAGAAGGCATCTTCTTAGAGCCCCTCCCCCTTTTCCAACCCTCCCCCTATAGATACCTCCCCCACCTGCCCAGCCTCAGCTCCCCATCTGTAACCCTAACGAGCCACTGACAGCACCATCTGCTTCCCTTCCTAAAGGAAGAAGAGAGATTGGAGGGAAACAGAGAGTAAGGGAAAAGGAGTGGAAGGGAAGAGAAAATTGGAAGGGGAAGCTGGAAGAGGAAGTGAAAAGGCAGGCGGAGGAATAAGGGACTTTCTCTGGCAGACAGACCACCTCTCTCTCATTGTTCGGTGGAGGGCTGAGGGAGGCTCCGCTAACTCCAGGGAATGAGCCCTAGATATTGCAAGAAGGATTCCTGGGTTGAAAGACTAGCTCTGCCAGTAAACAAGAATTCTTGTTAACTCTTTCTCTTCTCTGAAGTCATTTCCCCACATTGTTAAATAAGGTGGCTGGACTGGACTGGATTTTTCCTTTCAGTTCTAACATTTTATGTTCTATAATCTCATGCAGAGTCTGGTACAGATCCAAAAGTCTGGATTTGGTGACAGAGGGCTTGAATTCAAATCCTTCTTCTGGGGAGATCACTTTGGACAAGTCTCTCAGTATCTCTGATCCTATTTCATCTTCTGTATAATGAAGGGGCCGGCTTAAATGACCCAGTCTCTAGTTCTTTTGACCTCTAAATCGATGCTCCTTCAATTATTTCTTCTACAGAAGCCAAAAAGTTCCTCCTCAAAGGTCTCGGCAACCCAGCTCTGTAGGCAATGGGTCCCAGGTCCCTCTTATTGGCCTGGAAGAGAGATTAAAGACAATCCTTCCAAATCCAGAAATGCTGAAGTCCAGCAGCTGGAACTCTTGGGTCACTGGTGGGAGGGTCTGAGGGGCATTGGCTCCAATTTACTCATTTCCAGGGGTCTCCCCACTGAGGGGAGGAGATCCAGGAGAAAAGAGGCCGAAGAGGAAGGAGGAGGAGGAGGAAGAAAAGGGAAGAAGAAGAGGAGGACAGAGGGAAAAGGGGAGGAGGAAGAGGGGAAAGGAAAGGAGGGAGGAAATGAGGAGGAGGGAAGGAGAAGAACAAAGGTGGAAGGGAGGGAGGAGGAGAAAGAGGAAGAAAAAGGAGGGGGAGAAAAGAGGGAAAAGGGAGAGAGAGAAAAGAAGGAAAGAGGGAGAAGGGGAGAGGAAGAAAACAAAGCCGTAGGAGTAAGGGTCAGCTGGAAGAGAGGGAGCCGGGTGCAAGGCTCAGGGAAAGAACTGGCCAGAGGGACAACCGTCTCCAGCCCCACAGCTCCTCTGCAGGAAAGCTTCAGGCCAGAGAGCCCCCCCCCCCCACGGGGTGAGCGGCCCCGGGTCCCGGAGACCCGTGTGCCCCCGCACGGCCCGGGCTGGAAATTAACCCGCATCTTCCCCTCCCCCTGAGCAGACTCCGACCGTGGTACCAGGCTTTTTTCAAGTTCGTCAACACCGCCATCTACCGCAGAAAAGAGGTACTGTATCCCAACATCAAAGCGAAAGCCACGCGAGTTCCATTCTCCACCCTAGGGAGGGGTTCCGTGGCTGGCTCTGGGCTCGGGTCCGTCTCGCATCAGAGCTAGCCCGCCGTTCACAGAATTCAAGAACTAGACGGATCCTTAGTGGCACACGCACCTCACAATTTCCACTTAATAACTGCGTTTTACAGGTGAGGAAACTGAGGCACGGACAGGAGAAGGGGCTTGCCTAGCATCATAGTATAAGTCTGTGGCGGAGGCTGGATTTGAACCCAGCCCTCCTAAAGTTAAATCATGGGGACGAAGGAGGGGAAGAAGGGAGCTGGAGAAGGAAGGAGGGCTCCCCACCAAGCAAAGCTGGATCAAGCAAGCAGCATTTACTGGTGGATTACTCTGTGCCAAGCACCGCGCGAAACGCTGAGGCTGCAAAAAAAAGTGGAAATAGCCCCTTTCCTCAAGAACTGGGGATTCTGACATTCTAACAGGAGAAATAATATGTGCATTTAAAGTTCCCACAACAGACACGACAATGACCATTTCTCATTAGTTTTGGAAAAGAGCTTTGCGAATAAGGCAAGAAAGAGGTGGAACTAGAATTTCTCTAACATCCACTTTAGGATCATAGATTTAATGCCGGAAAGGAATCATCTGTCCAATCTCTTCCTTTTACATGTGGGGAAAATGAGACCCAAACAGGTGAAGGGAAATGGCCAGCACATATCAGATCTGAGATTTGAACCCAAGTCCTCTGCCACCCCGGGTAGGAATCTCTCCAAGGCGCTTCCTCTCCACTGAGTCCATGATTCAATATCCCAGTCCATTAGATTAATTACAGTAATTAATAATGGATCACATTTATATAGTTCTCCAAGATTTACAAAGCACTTCGAAATTATTTAATCTCAGTCAATATCTTCCCTCCCTCTGCAATTTAGTTTGAGGGAATTATTAGGCCCATCTCTCGTAGCCTCGGTAACATCTGGCAAGGACCCTAAAAGGGCCAGGTTGTTTAATCAGCAAGCCTCTTCATGGGCTGCTCGCTGAACCTAGTTCTGGCCATGTCTGTAAACTCCCAGAGGCTCTGAGCCTAGCAGAAGCTCTTCCTCCTGCCCTGGGAGTCTAGTACACACACACACACACACACACACACACACACACACACACACACCCCTCTACCTTGTTGAGGCCACAGGGCTAATGATGACAGGACAATGACATAAAACTCAGCTTGCTCTCCGAGGGTTTTTATGTCCGAGGACCAGGGGGACTTTGCCTCCAGACAAAACTGTTTCTTCTCAGATTTAAGTGTCAGACCTTCTACCTGTGAGGTCTCAAGGGAAAGCTGGGCAACCAGCCTCCCATGAGAAAGCTAGACAGAGGCCCAGACTGAATCCATAAAGCCTAGCTGTAAGCAATGAGCTTCCCTTGAACTTCAAACATCACACACACACACACACACACACACACACACACACACACACACACACACCACAGCCACTATTTCTCAGGGCTACCAGCCCATGACTGTCCATGGGGACAGCCACCATTTTTTGGCTCACTTGTACCAGGGTTTCTAAAGAGCTCCCAGTAGTAAAGGAAAGAGAGCAAAAATAGATGCTCTTAGGCAGTGGTATAGTAGATTAAGAGTAAATTCTAATCAGGAAGTTCGATTTTTGACCCATTTGGTGTCTGGAACAAGAAGGGATAGTTAAAGTTTAACTCAGTTCTAACCTTGCCTTAGTGCTTACAATCGGAGGTACCCCCAGGAGGCAAAGCTGATTTACATGGGAGGGGACAGGAGAGGGAGAAAAAGCAGCAGCACAGACTATTTGATTCTCCCATCTCCCTCCTAAGCCCCTCATTCCCCAAGCACCCAGAGAGCCAAAGCAGAGAAACACTTTCTGAAACAAAGCAGAGTTATGAAATTGATTTCTCCAGAAACAGGGAGAATCAGTTTTAATTATCTTTATCTCTCTTCCAATTTTTTTTCTCAGGCTCAGCTGTGTAATCCATTGCTATTGACTTCCCCCCAGCACCTAATGTTGAGGGGTTTGGTTTTTAGTGGGGGTTGAGAAAAACAAAACAGCAATAATGACACCAAAATGAATCCCGAATCAGGAACCACCACAACCCCTCACCCCTTTTCCAATTCCAAAGCCCATCTCCCCTGGAGCTAACACTGAAGGGGAGGGGGAAGCAGGAGAGAGGGGACAAAAGAACTTGAGTTAGAGCAACCTGACTGCGACCATCAAGAGACCAAGACCAGAGCCAATATTGACCCAGAGCTGAAGGACCCCTCTATGAGTGATCCAATAAACGACTATAGGAAGTGAATTTTACACCCACTCAGATCGGCACGGAGTGCTTTTAACGGGGGCTTTCGTGAGATACAAGTTCAATATGAACTAACAGTGTGATTCAGCAACCAAAGAAACTAGATGATCTTAAGTTGTATTAAAAGAAGGAGATCTTAGAAGTCATTTTCCAATAGAAAAATGACCAAATTATAGGAGCAGGAAGTTTTCAGAGGAGGAAATCCAAGCTATCAATAACTATATGAAAAAATGCTCCAAATCTCTAAAAATTAAACAAATACAAATTAAAAACAGCTCTAATGTTGCACCTTATACCCAATAGATTGGCAAAAAAGGGAGAGAGAGGAGAATGACAAATGTAGGAAGGAATTCAGGAAAACAGGCATACCAATGTGTGGTCGGTGGAACTCTGAATTGCTCCAGTCATTCTAGAAAGCAATTTGGAGCTAAGCACAATCACTATTAGGATTATACTTCAAAGAGATCAAAGCAGAAAAAGATCCATATTTTTTTAAATAGTTATAGCAGTTCTTTTCATAGTAACCAAAACTGGGAATTAAAGGTGTGCCCACCTATTGGAGAATGGCCAAACAAACTGCAATCTATGAATACAAGAAAGTATTATTGTCCCATAGGAAATGACAAAATGAACTATTTCAGAAGACATTGAGAAGACTTCTATTACATGATGAAGAGTGAAGTAAGCAAAAATTGAACAATTTGCACAATAAAACAACATTAGAGAGAAAAACAACTTTGAAAGACTTTATAAATCTGACTAATGTGATCATAAACCAGTCTAGAGGACTAAGATAAATCATGGCCCTATACCATCTCCTGCCAGAAAGGTGATGGACTTGAAATTCAGAATAAGATGTGGATTTTTGAACATGGACAATGTGGGAATTTGTTTTGCTGAACTGTGCATGTTTATTGTGAGGGTTTTCATTTTTGTTTTTTTCCAATTGTTTCATGGAGGGAGAGGGGACTGTAAGAGAATCACATAGTTAATGTTTAGAGAGAGAAAGAGAGAATAGATAGATAAATGAATGTATATTTTTATTCATGTCTAAATTCATGTCCATGTCCATGTCATGCGACCCTATTTGGGGTTTTCTTGGCAAAAATAATGGAGTGGTCTGACACTTCCTTCTCCAACTCATTTGGCAGATGGGAAAACTGAGGCAAACAGGATAATGTGACTTGGCTGGGTCACAGTCCTTCTGTCTGAAGCTAGATTTGAACTCAGGAAGATGAATCAACCTAACTCCAGTCCTGGAGTTCTATCCACTGTGCCATCTAGCTGCAATGAAGGAGAGAGAGAGAGAGAGAGAGAGAGAGAGAGAGAGAGAGAGAGAGAGAGAGAGAGAGAGAGAGAGAGAGAGAGAGAGAGAGAGAGATGGTTGGACATTAAGTGTCTGAGATCACATTTGAACTCGGGTCCTCCTGAATTCAAGGCTGGTGCTCTATCCACTGCACCACCTAGCTGCCCCCAATATATGTATTTTTAAAAGGAAAAGCCTCTATCCTGAATAGTATCTGGCTCTGGATATCAGAGTTTAAGAAAGACATTGATAAACTAGAGAATGTTCAGAAGGGGACAGCAAGGCAAGAGAAGAGGCTTGAGATCATACCATATGAGCATCAGGTGAAAGAGTCAGAGATCATCAGCACAGAGAAGAGAAGACTCAGGGGACAGGAGAATTAAGCTTGCTCTGTTTGGCCCTGGAGGGTAGAACAAGTAGGGAGGTGACAGGGGAGTGTAAATAGGTAAATTTAAGCTGCGCATTGGGAAACCTTCCCAACAAATAGAGCAGGTCCAAGGTGAAAGGGACCACCTTGGGAGGTGGTGTTCTGCCTGGCTGGAGGCCCTCAAGCAAAGGCTGGATGAGCACTTTGGGGGCTCTGTCCCGGGGGGGGGTTCTTTTTCAGGTATGGCTCAGACGAAGTGGTTACTGAAGTTTTTTCCAACTCTGAAATTCAGTGATCACAGTTGTACTCCTCTGGTACCAGTTCTTCAGGTATAACACAACAGGGGGAAACCACTGGTTCCCAGGTCTGCAAAGCAAGGACAGGATGTGCCTAGGGGAGATAGGTAAACTTGGAGATCCAATTCTGCACAAAGGCCAAGTACCAGTGTGACACAGACCACATGGTGAAAGAAAATGAGCCCACCTTCCTCTTTATTATTAATAAAAATATCCTACAGTAAAATATTATTTAAAAGTCTATTAATATAACAACAGCTGCACAAAAATATTCCTCCAAGGTCTTCTCCTAGAATCAAAGATTTAGAGCTAGAAGGAATTTTAGAGGTCAGAAAATCTAATCCTCCATTTTATAGATTCTTACATTTTACAAAAACAAAACAAAACAAAACAAAACAAAACAAGAAACCAGTCCACTGGTTCTGAGTAATCCACAGATGTTAGAGGGCTGTGGGATTTTTAGATCAAGACGGGCAAAGAGATCTAGAGTACTTTAAATATGGACCAGCCCTTTGAGATTTACCTTCCATTTCTGTTTTTGTCCAATCATTCAGTCATGTCCTGAGATTTTCTTGGCAAAGACACTAGAGTGATTTGCCATTTCCTTCTCCAGTGCATTAAGGCAAACAGAGTCCCATAACTAGTAAGAGTTTGAGAATTTCCTGATTCCCCCAATGTTCTATGTACTATGGATCATCTGGCTGCTCCTTGCCTTCTATCTACCCTATCTATATTTTATTGCAGATCTGTTTGCATGTTGTCTTCTCTGTTAAACTGTCAAGAAGCTTATGCCTACACAGTAGGTGTTTAATAAATGCTTATTGATTCACTTAGTGGGAAAGCAAACAAGGCACAAATATTGGAAGAACTCCTTTGGAGTCAGGGGTTACACTCATGAATATTCATCAATCATTTTAGCTATCTATCAGCATGAAATCATGTGTGTAACACACTTTATAAACCTTAAAGTGCTATTTAAATTTGAACTAATATTGATGTATTATCACATCATACCCTTCCTCCAGTCTGCAGCATCCACAAAACAGATGAAAAATATCAAATGGGCCTGAGAATTGTGTGTTAGCCTTTGTGATGCCATAGTGGATGGTGGTAAAACAGTGTGTGTGAGGGTGCTAAAAATCACGCCATCATCTCCTGTCTATAAGCATTAAACTTAACTTGGCAGTCTTAAGGTGAAATCTTTGTGCCATCGCCAAGAAGCAGACATCTCCAGGAGGAAGAACTGGACCAAATCCATGTTGCCATTTCTGATATCAGTGAATCCAAAAGACATAGAAAAGGAGCAGCTGGAGGGAAGCACTGCCTTTGGGTTTTCCTGTAGGAGGTAAGTCAAAGACCTGGTGGATCTTATGGTACACTCAAAAGCAACAGGAAGCATCATTTCTTGAGACCCTCGAACATCTTGCTCAGAATCATCGTGAACAAAGAGACTGCCCAATAGACCATTGTAGCTTTGACCTAATGTTTGTGATAGGTGATAGAGAAGAAGAGACATTCTGTGATGAACTGGATGAGAGCCAGGGCAATGTATGCTCTGTATATGTAAATCAAAAAATGCTAGAAAATATCTTATAGAATTTAGAAATCAAAAGCTAAAATGCACTAATATTCAGTTGATGAATCTGTATATCAGTCCACCTAGTCTGGAAAGCACTTTTTATGACAAAAGTCACTTAATTATTCATACATCTGGACCCAGAGATCCCATCACTAACTAGGGTATCAACGACATAAAGAGAGGTCCAAACAGAAGTACTTTTGTGGTAGCAAAAAACCTAGAGTGGATGCCTAATTACTAGGGAATAGCTGAATACATTGTGGTCATAGGACCATAAGACTATAGTTCTGGAACTGATAGGAACTGCCTCATTTTATACATATATATTTATACATTTTATAATGAGGTCCAGAAACCTGAAATGATTTGTTTAAAGTCACACAGCTAAGCACATGAATGTAATGGAATATTATTGTACTATAAGAAACCACAAGCATGAGGAATTTGGGAATATTTGTATGAACTGATACAGAGTAAAATAAAGTAAACCAGGAAAATAATACACATAACAACTGTAAAGATGTAAATAAAAACCACAGTTCAAGTTAACTGAATTCAGATTAATTGTAAATTGCCAGGCTTGGTCCTGGAGAACAGATGATCAATCATGTTTTCCCAAAAGAAGCAGGGGGCTAGGGGAGCAGGATGTTGTATACACCATCGGACATGACCATTTTATCACTTGGATTTATTGAACTATTTTTTTTTGTTATAATAGAGAGTTCAGTCGTGGCATTGGGAGGTGATATATTGAGAAATTACTGTGGTGTAAAAACAAAAGGCATCAATAAAACTTTTTTAAAGAGAAGACAAGGACATAGAGATTATTCAAAAGCCTCATGCCTTTATATCATGAATATGTTTCTTTAAGAAGAGAGTCAGAAGGTGATGGATGTGGCAAGCACAGAACAGCATCTCACATACACACACACAATGGAATTGACTATATCTTAACAGACAGGAAGCAGCTGGTTACTGGAAACATCCCAACATCAGCTGTCTGTGTGCACTCAGCTGGTTAGAGCAAAGGTCAAAATCAACATCAAATTAGAAGAAAGGATAAAGAGGAGAGGGCACCGCATACAATTACAACAATTCCAACAAGACTAATTTAAACAAGTTGTAGACTCTGGGAGGAAAAATGGGAGTAGGGCAGAGATTAAAGAACAAACACTGATGCTGATTATCACCATTTCTTAGAGAAGTTTCTGAGAGATAAAGCAGGTGCCTCAACAAGACCAAAAGATCTTACCCAGCAGACATTTCTTCATCTTTTTACCAAACAGAAACAGGATGGCTGGAGCCAGGTCCTACCCGCTGGAGTCAATTGTTAAATTTTCAATGTGAGGATCTATACTCTGGCAATCAGCACATGCTACAAATCAGGACTTGACTTACTGTCATTTGGATTGTCCAAACTTCGGGAAGTAATGAGGAAAATGTTAATAATGCAAATTAAATTTAAAGGTGTGGTAAATACATTTTTTTCAGGGAACCAGTTGACAAATATTTCCCAGCTTACTGTTGCATGATCACAAGCAATCTTGGTTTAAAATACCAGCTCAGCATTTATAACCTATATCCAATTGCTTTCCATATCAGGGAATGGAGAAGGGGAGAATTTGGAACTCAAAAAATGTTTGAATCAATGTTGCATGTAACTAAAAAAAAATAAAATGACATTCGATAAATATGTAGATAGAGTGCCAGTCCATTTACTAAACATTATAGGGAAAGGTGACAAAGGATTATGATCATTATCATTCACAAAACTTCCAAAAATGGTGGAATAGAAATAAAGCCTACAGAAGATCTGGTGTGAGACCCAGATAAGTCAAAACATCTGAAAGCATTTACAGGTGAAACTAGAAAGCAATAAACAAAATCAAAATGGGACATATTTGTTAACATTTCTGTATTTTTATTGCCGATGATAGGAGCATCATCATAGCTGGACTCGATAATTCAGCATCTATTTCAATAGATGAAAAAGTGGAAATGGTGGTCAAGAAGATGAATTCAAGATCAGCTCGGCCTGTCCAAACACTCTGATACTTCTTCGATGAATTTGAGTGATTTCATCATTGTGAGTATTCCCTACAATGACACTACCACATGCCTGTATTATGTCCACTCATCAATAATTCTCCTTAGGGATTTCATCAAATATGTTAGGAGATTTCCTCTAGATTTCTTGGTATTAGATGGTTACTAAATACATAGAGAGAGAGAAAACTTCGATGTTGGATGCATAAAAATTTTTAAATCACTAAGTCACTGATTTTTCAAGACTTCTCAATGAGGGAAGTCTAAAAAATGAAAAAACTCATTGCTTTTAAACTTATTGCTTTAAAAAAAAATAATGATCAAAAGACATCAGCAATTACTAACCTCTACTACTTTCTAATTTCTTTTAAATCTTTATAAAAATGGTCTATGTCCACATCATAAATATATATCATGAAGAGATGAATTTAGATCCACTGTGTTGTTTCATATTCACAGGACACCCCCCCCAAAAAAAAAACTTTACAATAAAGTAAAATGAAGCCTTAAAGTTCTATGAAGAATAATAAAGTCCTATGCAGAGAGGGTGATGCCATGAGATGTTCATGGATGATACTGATCATATTTCTTTGATCCCTAGAATACTACAGACCTTCCTCAATGAATTATCTCCAAAAAAGTCAGACTAAGTATTTTTACCTTTTTATTTGTTGGTGTTTGATTGGTTTTTTCCCTTTTAATCTGATTTTCTTGTACAACATGACAAACATAAAATGATTAAAAGAATTGCAAATATTTAACCTACATTAGATTGCTTGCTGTCTTGGGGAAGGCAAAGATAAGGAAGTTTTACACAAAGTTTTACAAAAATTAATTATTTTGGGGGGGGAAACTATTGTGTATTTGGGAAAATATAATACTAATAAAAGAAGTCAGACTAAGTAACCCATTCAAGAATGACAAATACATATTATTTGGATTATGACATGCATTTGAAAGGGCAGTCCAAAAGTATATTGGATACTCTCTGCCAGTGGACAATGAGTCTATCTCAGAATTGAAAAATAGAAGAACACATTCGGAAAACTGCAGTCCTTTCAGCGATTCCTTCGCTGCAACCTGGCACCAAAATCCATCTTTTTAGCAACAATATTCTCCTGCTGATACTCTGTGACTGAGAATTGTAGAGCACTATGATCTCAGAAGAATCAAAATTTCATTTAACTCAAAGGGCAATGGCGAGGTGCATATGGAGTATAATTAGACCGACAATTATGATTTCACGCAAGATATAATATATAAAAGACATCACTAAGGAGACAGATGACTGGTAAAAGAGGTAGGTTGGTCACAGAACAAGAGCAGAAACAGAGAGATGCCTGAGAGGGACATGGTTGATCTTTGTTGATTTTGAACTAAAATTTTTATTCTATTCATGTAGGAGACTCCCAAGGGTGGAAATTCCCACCATGGATGGAGATCAGAGATTGTTCTATAACTTAGTCCTGGAGAGTGGCAATTACTGGATGAGTGATACACCTATGGTGATACAAATAGTACGTGTCAGAGGCAAGAATTGAACTCAGGTCTTCTAACTCAAAACCATGCTGTCTCTCCTATCTGTAAATGTGAATTTATAAAGGAAAGTATATAGCACACCTAGCCTCTATGAGGGATTCATAGAAGGATTTGGTAAAGATCCATGCAGAATCAGAAGGTCTGGATGAGCTGTGATCTGAATCCCTAGAAGGAGTGCCCCATTCAGTTTCCTCCTTTGTAACATAGGAATAATAAGAGAACTTACATCATAGGGTTGTTGTGAAATCACATGAGTTGATTTGCAAACCCTAAAGCACTGTGTAACTGAACGTATAATTTTCAGGCTTTAGTTGTGTCCAGCTCCTAAGGTCGATATGATTTTCTTGGTAAAGATACTGGAGTGGTTTGCCATTTCCTCCTCTAGTGCATGAAGGCAACCAGAGATTAAGTGACTCAGGTCCTCTTGACTCCAAGCCTAGTGCTCTATCCACTGAACCCTCTAGGTGCCTCCGGATTATTTTTAGCTATTAAAATATTATAAGACTTAGAAAGTGCTTCACTATAACATTCATATTCAAGAGGTGTCTTCTCCCCGTTTTCCAGAGGAGAAAACTGAGGCTTGACAAGATTTTCCCACAGTCACTTACTAAAGATGGGAACCAGGTCTGCTGACCCCACTTTTCCCCTTATGTCAGACGGTTGCCCTAGCAGTACCAGCTTACAGGGGACAGCAATGTGCCACCAGGGAGAGGGAAGCAGGCAGGCACAGACCCATTACTTACCTTGTGGCTCTGCTAAGTGCCCTGCGGCTCTAATATTTTATGATTAAAAACCATTAAGGTTCAGACTGTGAAAATCTGAGGGACAGAAAATCAATGGACTGATATTGCTTCCCAGAGTAAGTTGTGTAAATATTGTGTCTTTTATTGTTTGGCCGATGGCAACACCAGAGATATGGGGAACAGATTACACTAATGAATCCCCACTGTCTGGGCTCCCCACCCCTGATCTGAATTAGCATTGTCACATGGGCCCCCCTGGCCAGGAGCCCAGGGCTGGGCGTGACCTTGGGACGCCAACTGGTCCACCCAACAGCTAGCCCAGGATGTCTCCAGCCTTGGTCAAAGCATCCTCCCAGCCTCCTCTTGAACCTCCTCCTGCCACTGCCAGGCCAAGCGGTGCTTGACCCCTTCTCCCCCTTTTCCCTCCCACTCCACACCCACTCACTCCACAGGGGGGATTTCTGGGCTGTTTTTCTGATGGCAAGGATCATTCTTCACTGCTTTCTGCCATCTGCCGATTTTTGCATATTTCATCAGGAGCCCTCTGGTGGTAAGAGGGGAAAGAGAAGGTGATTGGCTGGGGAAAGGGGGGAGACAGCGCGGAGAGGGGAGAAGTAGTCTGTCTCTTGTCTTTCCCCACAAGGAAGAGTTTCCTGGGAGCATCAGTCACCAGGGTCCCATTCCCTCCCTCTTCGTCAGATCATACTTCAGTGGGTAGCATGAAGTGTCCTAGACTGACAGTCTGCTGTTCTAGGCTCTGACAATATCTGTGTGAGACCAAACAAGTCACTTTCCTTCTCTGGAACCCATTCTTCTCATCTGCAAGATAGGAATATTAATCCTTGTGTTCACTTGCCTTAGAGAGAGGCTGTCAGGAAAGTGCTTTCTGCTGTTATGATTATTATTGAGCAATCCTAATTCGGGGGAGGGAGGACCACCATCCCTACCACCTCCCCCACTACCTCTGCTTCCCAGCTCCAAGGCAGGGTTTCTTCTTGTTGGGGACAGGACGCACCTTTGAGCTTCAATGGCAGATGTTACTAAAGAACCAAATAGTTCAGACTCCAAAAGCAGGAAACAACTCTAGCTGGGGATGAGGAGTAAAGGAGGCTTAGGGATAGAGCACACTGACCTCTATATATGATATCAGCTAAGATTATTCAGTGATTTTGACTCCTCAACCCACCTCCTTCCACTGTCCATCTTCTATCCCAGTGGTCTTTAGACAACCTTGAATATCCTTGAAATCAAAAGGTGTAGCCTCTTTATGCCTCAGTTATCTCACCTGAGAAATGGAGCCAGTGACTAACAATTAATGAATGGCTCACCTTAGATGGAGATCAGTCATTGTTAATAATATATGCTAATGAAGAACTCCTATTTCTCTAGTGTTTCTAAGGCTTACTTTTCAACAGAACAGCCCGTTATTCCCAGTTTACAGATGAAAAAAAATTGAGGTTCACAGAGAGAAAGTGGTCTAAGGTCACATGGCCAGTAAATGTCAGAACCCAGATCCCAGCCCCTGGAAGCCTCAGAAAATCCTAACTTGAAATCCACCATTCCACCCCGGGATGCACTCCTGACTCTGAAGAATTTTTCTTCTATGGCACAACACAGAAACCTCTTCCCCCACTCCCACCTCCCAGAATTTCACTTTACTCATGGAATTCACTCCTGGTCTTTTCACACTGGAAGTGCCCTGCTTCCACTTAGCCTCAGTTTCCTCATTTGTAAAATAGGGATAATAATGATAGCACCCTCCTCATAGGGTTTTTGGGAGGATCAGGTGTGACATTTATATAGTGCTTTTCCCAATGCCTGGTATATAGTGTTACCTAAATGCTTCCCCTTCCTCTTTTCCCTCTACCCCTGCAGCCTCTTCGTCTGTTTAGCGGGTAAATTCTCCCCAGTGTCTCCATTTAAGAAGTACACTAAGGATAGCCATATCTTCATTCCTTAGGAGACTAGACTAGTACAGCAGAAGTACAGCCCTGCCTCCACCTCTTCAGTTTCCTTTATTATCTTTCTCCATTTGAGTGTAAGCTCCTTGAGGGAGAGGAATTATCCTTTTTTCCGCTTATATTTGTGTACAATTCCTGGTACATAGTAGATGCAGTAAAAAAAAATACTTATTGGCTTGACAAATTATCTCCCCTCAAGCCATTACTCCCATTCTTTTCCCATTTGAAAATTGGATCCTGCCCCTGAAAGGTCCATGGGTTTCACTAGTCCAGGTTAAGACTTACCTTATTTGGTTCCATCTTTCCACAGAGTTCCTAGACTTCTCCAGCCATTTATTTTATTCACTCCCCTCCTTTCTAGCTCTTGGAATATAATTATGAAGTTGGACTTGTTTGATCCCTAAAGTCCCTTCTGTTTCTAAGTTCTACAATGTGTTACAGAAACAGAATCAGTCAGATTGGCTGGAGGCAGGATTTGAACCTAGAGCCTCTGGCCTCAGAATGATGCTCACCCTGACATGCAATTCTCTATTTTCAAGTTTATTATTGAAATTTATTAAGTGAGCGAGTAATGTAATCAGAGCTAAAAAGAAAAAGGAGGGGAAAAAATTTCTCTGATAGTCTTTGACATATGAATCAATTCCAACTCAATTTTCCCTTCAGCCAAAGGTCTGTAGATCAGCCTCTGAAGAGCTGGTTTGCAGCCCTAGAATGTTTCTCCCTCCAGAGAAAGGATGAGGAGTCTTTCCAGTTTCCTACAAGTTGGCCTGATACTCCCTAGTTGGATTTTCAACTTGGTGTGAATGCTGGAATAACCAGACCCACAACAAGTATCTGTATCCAATCTGAAGTCCTGTCCTAAGTATCATAAATAGGAAGTGTCATGGATTCAGATCTGGAAGCACCTGCATTTAGCAGATGAGGAAATTAAGTCCCATAAAAACTAAGTGACTTGACTGCCAGGATCACGCAGGTAAGTGAGGGGCATGTGAACCCAAGTTCTCTGTTTACAGAACCAGAGACCTTTCCAGTGCACCACCAGTATGTCCCAATGCATCTCATGTTCAACTAGCCAGGTTTCACAATCAATACTAAAGTTCTTCAGGAGACTTTGAGAGTGTTCTTGTATCATTCTTCTCTCTGTGTAAGGGTTAGTCTTGTGTGAGTTCTCCATAAAATAGGCAGACATATATATGGCATTCAGGCTATGTGGCCAGACCATTGGAGTTCACTCTACCAGTTGTCACCATCAATGTTTGACCATCCATGTGAGTCCTGCCTCTTCACTCCTCTCCTAAGATCAAGGACTCAGGCTGCTCCCTGCATCCTCCAGAGAGCTAGTCCAGACATCATAAGTTTCCTCATCTGTAAAATAAAAGGAATAGAATAGATGACCTTTAAGTCCTTTCTATGTCTAAATTCTATATTCTATCCCACAGTACCTCATACTTTTTTCCACAATTTGCCAACAACAACTCATCAAACAAATCCTTTGTAATGCCCCAAAATATGGTTCGTCCAGACCTGTGACTTTAATTTAGGAGCATACTTACTTCAGACATCAGTTTCTTCTTAGCCTCGTTTTGTCCGCCCTTTCTAGTTCAAGGAGATCATTGTCATTCATAGAAAACACAGAATCAAGGTGGAAGAGGAATTTCTGCTCTCCATTGTAAAATCACACCATCTTTGCCAAACTACGACTTCCATTTTCTAGCTCCTCTTAACCGAAAAATACCCTTTAAATTTCCTTCTTATTTTTTCAGTGGCTCAGTTCTTTCTGGTGGTCTTCAACCTCCTATACATCCTTATAGGTACCTATTACTTTTGTTTTCACTTCAGTTATATGCCCCTACTAAAAGTATTTGTCCTTTTCAAACTCAACCAAAAGGAACCTGTCTGCACCATCATACCAGTTTCTAGATACCTCCTCACATCTTTCCCCTAATGGAATCATTTCATAGAACCTCAGCATCTTGTTTCTGAGAACCTCTCATCCCTAATTGTCCAACTCCTGTTTTAAAGTCTCAGTCCATGGGGTACACTTATTATTTCTCCAAATGCTTTTACATTTAGAGAACACTGAAAGTCCAGATCTGATGGTACCCAGCCTCACTGTGAGGCTGTCAAGAACTCTAAGAGCATAATCACTTTAGTGTGTTGGGTCTAAAGTCAGGAAGGCCCAAGTTAAAATGTGGCCTCAGACACCAGTGATGTGAGCCTGAGCAAGTTTCCTTGCCTCACTTCCCTCAACTGTAAAAATAAAAACATTAATAGCACCTACTTCACAGGGTATTTAGCACAGTGCCTCTCGGCACATAATAGGTGCTACATAAATACATTTCTCCACTCTAGTACCTCCGCCCCAAGATTGTTCTTACTCCTATTTCACCAGCTGCTTCTTCCTTGTACATCAGGATCAAATGAAATAACACTTATAAAATGTTTAGCACAGTGCCTGGCACATGATGGATGTTTAAATGATTATTTCCTTCCTTTGCGTCTAAGTCCAGACCTCTTGTCTCTCACAGTTTGAAACAAAATAGTCAGTCAGACAAGTCAGCACCAAAGCCCAAGAGAGCCTGATATGAGTGGAGTAAAGATGTTTGGACCAAAAAAAAAAAAAAAAAAGAAAATTCATTTGCATTCAGCTTGTTCAGGTTTCTGTGCACCCAACCAAAAGGTCTCATAATGTAGGAGAAAAGGTGTTGGATTTAATGTCACAGTTACCTGGTTCAAATTTCAGCCTTGTGTATTTACTGTGGAACCTCTAGGAGCCCCAACTTCCTCATCTATAAAAATGGCAGGTGTGAGAACAGTCATGGCCTCAGAGATCCCATCCAGTTCTAGATTTATGATCTGAAAAATGAAGGGGTTGAGGGTTGGACTAGATGGCATCTGAAGTCCCTTCCAGATCATCAGTCCTATAAAATCTGGCATTTTCGTTTTTTATTCAGAAACCCTACGGTGAACATGGTAACAAAAGCCATTTCCCCCTTCCCCAACCCATTCCCAGACAGTAGATATTGGCCAGATGTTGAGGTCCTGACCCATTCAATATAAAATCCACTTTTTCTCTTGTTCCAGCTGTTTTATGTAGTCATTGATCATTTAGCACCAAAGTTCCTGAGCAAGGAGAAGGTGAGAGGATGAAATAGAGTGGAAAAGGAGGCAGATATGGAATAATGAAGCATGGAATAAATGGTGTAGATAAAGAAACTTACTTGTATAGTTCTCCTTGGGCAGGGAGGCCCAGCTCCCCTCAAGGGCAACAAGCATGGCCTTGAAGGGGCCTGAGCCATACTGAATTCACAGTCAGTAGGGTTCCTTCACCTGGGCAGGATTTCCTGACATCAGAGCTTCTGAGCTCTCCTTGTGTCCTCCCGAGTGTGTCAGATAAGCTCCTTCAGGATTAACTAGCCAATATGTTCTCTGAACACATTTCCTTTCTCTTCCTCTCCAACACACACACAAGCCCCTTTTCAAGCAACACATATGCAAGAATCTGACACATTTATTCTTCTCCTCTCCTTACACCCCCCCAGAAACCCATTTTATAGTGAATCAGTTATAGAGTTCTCTCTACACACACACACACACACACACACACACACACACACACACACACACACACACACACAAATACAAGTACATACAAGAATTATATATCATTCGAGTGGTTAGGGTTCATCTATCCAAAGAATCATGGCCTCTTTCTCTATGGGAATTAGACCCCCCCAATTTCTCCTTGAGAGGCAGCATGGAGAGCTTTGGACAACCTCAATTCAAATCCAACCTTAAACACTTACTAGCAGACCCTAGCAGATGTGGCCCTGTGTTAACCCTGCTTGTCCCAGTTTCCTCATCTGTAAAAGCAGCTGGAGAAAGAAAGGGCAAACCATGCTAATGTCTTAAGATACTAAGTTAAGTCAAGTAATTTAAGAGTCACTTAACTTTTCTTAGAGTAATTTTTCTCATCTGTAAAATGGTTACAATAATAGCACTTATTTCCCCGGGAGCAGTAAAAATAAAAAATTACAAACCTTCAAAAACATGGTGTAAAAGCTAGCCAGCAGGGACAGTGGAGTCCATAATGGGGAGAGGAAACAACCCACTCTGTGCCCACATTTAGCACCATCTCAGGGGATCAAAGTCCAAGTCTGATCCTGCATCTAACCAGCAAGAGGCCTGGCACCCCTGCCTCCCCCGAGCACTGGCAGGAGCAGCTGCCAGCCAACCCTCATCCTTCCCTCACTTCTGTTCCCTCTCTGCTTGGGCCTCCCCCTGACTGGCACTGGAGTTAATCAGTGTTGCTTTTCTCCTATTCTACTCAGGCCCATGATGGAAAATACTTTGGCTGGAAGTGAGCCCCAAATCAATAGTCCATTCCATTTAACAGGGTGGCTGTCACCATAACGAGATAAAAGCGGATTAGCTACCTGCTGCCGGCAGCCCAGGAGCCCACAGGGAGCCCATCTGTTCTTCTCCAACACAGCCCCAAAATCAGAGATCCGGGACTGGGGAAAACTGAGGGACAAAGCAGGAAAAAACTCTTTTAAACTCATCTTCCTCTTCCTCCCTGCTCTCCACACCCCACCCAGAGGAACTCTGGATTCTGTAACAAAGGGGTCCCTGTGTCCTCTGAGGAAAATCCAACATTTACACAGTGCTTCACAATTTAAAAACCCCTTGCCCAGCCATCTGCTCCATTACTTCATTTGCTCCCAGTAATAGCCCCATGAGCAAAGATAATTATTCTGATTTTGCAAGTCAGAAAACTGAGGTCCAGAGAGCAAAAATAATCTGAGGGCACCCCAGGAGACCTTATTCAAAGCTTCCTCTCCATCCCTCCCCATAATAAATTATAGTTCACATTTATACAGCTTTTATAGGTTTGTGTACATTTTCTCATTTAACCCTCACAAAAATTCAATGAAGTAGGGGCTATTATTATTCCCATTTTACAGATGAATGAAGCTCAGCATGGTAACCCTGGCCCAGAATCATGCAACTAGAAAATATTTGATTTTCCTGACTCCAAATCAAACTCAGTCTATATAATTTTCTTGGATGGTTCATTAGGAGGCCAGACTTGAAGAAGTTACAAATTCCAGCTAAGGTTCTGGTCAGATTTGTGGTAAATTCAGATTGATGAAAAAAAAAAAAAAAACAGTCTGCTAGCCCGTTGTTGTTGTTGTTGTTGTTGTTGTTGTTGTTGTTGTTGTTCAGTCATGTACAATTCTTTGTGACCCCATTTAGGTTTTCTTGGCAAAGATACTTGGAATGATTTGTCATTCCTTCTCCAGCTCATTTTACGAATGAAGAACTGAGGCAAACAGGGTTAATTGACTTGCTGAGGATCACACAGCTAGTAAGCGTCTGAGATCACATTTGAACTCAGATTCTCCTGACTCTGGGCCAAGGCTATATGCCCTGATCTGCAAGCCTGGACCCTCAGATATCTGAGTACCATGCCAGTCTCTGCCACTTAGCTGTGGCTTTACAAGTGAATGGTGCCCATATCTCCCTGGACCCTGGTTTCTTCAACTACAAAGTGGGTAGAATTTTCAGCATCCCAGAGCTGGTCTGAGAACAATCAGGGTCATAGAATCAGAATCCTAGAATCAAAAGAGTCTCAGAGCTAAAAAGGACCTCGGAGACCAACTAACCCAATCCATATCTGAATAAAAGTCCACTCTTCAGTATACCAATACAAGTGGTCAGTTGGGCTTTTCTTGAAAACCTCCAATGAGAGAAAGTCCACTCCCTCTTGAAGTAACCCATTCCACTTTTGAAAAGCTCTCATTATTAGGAAATGTTTCCTTAAATCAAGCATAAATTCACTTCTGTGTAGCTTTCCTTCCCCAATTTCCACCCTAATTGTTTCTATTTCTGACGTCTGAGACCAAGCAGAGCATGTCTAATCCCTCTTCCTTGTAACAATCCTTCAAAGACTTGAAGACAGCTCCCATGTGCCCCAATATGTCTTTTCTTCTCCAAACTAGACATCCCCAGTTTCTTCAACTGATCTTCCCATGGCAAGAATTCAAGGCCCCTCACTGTCCTGGCTGCCTTCCTCTGGATTTTCCTCAGTCTTTCAACATCTTGACCAGAATGCAGGTCACACATGGGGAAGTACTTGGAGCTTTTCAAAACAAACATCAGATCACATGTTGAAAAAGCTAAGTTCTATTAGCCAGCATCTGTTATTAGGGATACCCCTGGGGGCGTCTCTATTTCTCTTCACATGACCCCAAAATATCACCTACCCCACGCAAACATCCCAGCTTCGTGAAGACCCAAGAGAGGAAGCAGGCATACAATATAGCAAGTTAAACATTAAGCAAGAACCCTCTAGTGTCTCGATATTTTTTAAGTAAAGAGTGAATATTATTTAACATTAAAGGACTAGAGACATGTTAAGATTTAAAAAGTACTTTCTTCATCAAAAAAAGTCCATAGAGGATGTAGTACAATTTTGTTTTCATTTTGACAATTGGGGAAACTGAGGCTCACAGAAGTTAAATGACCTGATTAAGGATACACATCTAACAAGTATCAGTACTGAGACTTGAATTCAGGTCTTCTGGCTCCAAGAACAAGGCTTTTTAAAATATTATCTGTGATGTTGCACAGTTTTTTTCATTGACTCCCCAGTGCCTTGCATATAGAAGGCACTTAGAGAATACTTGTTGGATTGGGTTAGATGAGAACCTTTCCAACTTTGACAGTGCTTCTTCCCTGAGATCTCATCTTCTGATTAGTGATTCCATGGCTAGAACATCATTTCACACTTCCTTCACTCCAGGATCAGCTCACTCTCCAATTTTCTCCATCCTTTCACCACCAGCCTTCTTCACTTCTTGCTGGCATCCTCTCCCACACTCAGCTTTCCAGATGCCTTTTATGAGTTATCTTCCCCTACTGAAATGTCAACTCCTTGAGGACACTATTGTCCAGTTTGCTTGTATTTGTATGTCAGAACTTTACACAATGTCTAGAACATAGTATTTAATAAATACCATCTATCTATCTATATAAAGCTTTTGGGTGGTTTTTTGTTTGTTTGTTTAAAAAAAATGCCTCTATGTTGGGGGTTTTGGTGTAACATGGCCTTGGCTGGAGGGTAGGAAGGAAAAGGAAAACCAGCTTTGGAAGGGTCAGACTATTCTAAAACGTCACAATGAACTGATGACACTGCAAGAAGCTGCAACCTCCCAGAATTCATCCCCTGAGGGGAAGGGGAGCTGGGGGAGTAAAAGACACCTTCTGTCAGAAGGGAGGAGGGGACAGCAGGGAAAGCTGGAAAGGGGGGACTTGTTGGGGGGAAGGGAAAGGACTGTGAAATCTGAAGGAGTCGACAGCTGTCAAATAGCATAAAAATCTCATATGTTAATAATTCTTACAATTTTGCCAAAGACTTAATGGCCAGCCTGTCAGGAGTGATGACAGACACTATTATAGGAATGATAGGGGGATGTTTTGGAGAAGGTGGTTGTGTTCCAGCTGGGAGCATCAGCTCCACCCACCTCTACCCCCACCTCAGGGGTGACTGATGAGCCTGACGTCCAAAGGCACCCACGTGCACCACTGCCTCCTCTCCTGGTTCCTGCCCAGCTCAGGATAGAAGCTCCCTGGGACATTTTAATTAACTGTCAGGTCCATGAGCTCCCTCAGCCTTTCTCCCTACATCTCTCTTCTGCTACAACTGTTCTTTCTCTACACCACACATAGCAACTCTTTCCCAACACAGCTTAAGCAACTCCAGTATCCACATGTGAGTTTCTGACTTCCCTCTGGCAGAGGAGCAGCTAGAGCCACCTAGATTGGGGAGAGAGCTCAAGAGAGAAGTATAAGAAAAATGTGTTCCCTTCTTAGTAAAGATCATGGAGTACTAGCCCTGGGGTTGAGTTGGGCATTTCATCCCAGAGCCCAGAAATCTGCAGTGTGATTCTTCTACATTAGTCCCTCTCTGGCTAATATAACAGGATAGGGACTCAGAATATTCAAACTCAGGCAGGCATCTAAGGAATGACCAAATACGTACCACTTATTCCAAACCCCGCTCACTGTCAGCACCAAGTAGAAGCAGGCCTAGTTCCCTTCAACTCCTTTCACACACACATACACACACATACATGCACACACATGACCAGTGGAGCCCCATGAGCTCCCAGAAGGATATGCCCTTGATCAGCACACATTGCCTTGGCCAGGAGTAGGATTCACACAACTTGTAGTACCAATAGTACCAGTTACAGCTCCCAGACACAACTGGGCCAGAAGCAAAATCATCCTCCCTTACAGGGCAGCTCTTGCCAAAGTCATAGTGCCCAAATGGAACTTCTAACCCTCAGAACCTGAAGGAGGCTACTGTTAAGTGATAATTAGACAGGTACCTTTACAAACAGTTCTGTGTGGGGAACAGCCTAGAAGGATACAATCCCAGCCTAAGTAGTAACAACCATTGCATATATTCCGAGCTCATCTGAGTCAGCACCATGGACAGTCTCCAGAGCCAGAGTCCCACTTGGCCAATTTAGTACTAAACTCTCGTCACTCAATTTAGGCCCATTAGCAATTCAACAACAACAACTGAAGATGCTAAGTGAAGGGAGACTAAGGAATAGAGACAGGCTCAGTTCCTTAACTCCGCTCCCCAGTTTCAGCTACCATTTACAACATGATGCAGAAGAAAGGGTATTGGGTTTAAAGTCAGGAGGCTTGGGTTTAGATCCTAATTCCATCATTCTGTATAACTCTGGGCAAATCACTGACTGTATGAATAATATTTATTATGATAATAATAATTGCTAACATCTGAAGTTAGCATTTAAAGGTTTGCAAATTTGTATCCCAAAGAGATCACAAAAGAGGGAAAAGTACCCATAAGTGCAAAAATGTTTGTATTCGTTCTTTTTATAGTGGCAAGGAACTGGAAATTGAGTGGATGCCCATCAATTGGGGAATGACAGAATATGTCATGGTATATGAATGTAGTGGAATATTATTGTTCTATAAGAAATAATGAGCAAGCTGATTTCAGAAAAGCCTGGAAAGACATGCATGATTGATGCTGAGTGAAGTGAACAGAACCAGGAGAACATTCAGCAAGATTATGTGATGACCAACTGTGATGGACTTGGCTTTGCTCAACAATGCCATGACTCAAAGCAATTCCAATAGACTTGGGATGGAAAATGCCATCTGCATCCAGAGAGTGAAATATGGAGACTGAATGTGGATTGAAGCATAGTATTTTCATCTTTTATTTATATGTTTGTTTCTTTCTTTTTTGTGTTTTTTCCCTTTTGGTCTGATTTTTCTTACACATGAAAAATATGGAAATATTTTTTAAAGAATTGCATATATATTTAACCTAAAAAGGTTTGCAAAGCATTTTACAAATATTATTTTATTTGGTTCTCACTTATGTACTATTATCCCTATTTTACATTTGAGGAAACTGAGGCAGGTGGAGATTAATTGATTTACCCAAGATCATACAAATAGAAATGTCTGATATCAGCTTTAGCTTAGGTTTTCCTGACTCTAGATCCAGCAGTCTTTCCTCTGTACCATCTAGCTACTTCTATAGGAGTTATAATCCTTATACTACCTACATCACAGAGCTGTTGCAAGAATCCAATAAACCTTGCAGGTTTTATTAGATTGTAAGTTTAATATAAGTCAACAGTGAGATATAGGAGCTAAGAAAGCTAATGTGCACTGCTTAATTAGGAAAAACATATTACCTAAGAATAATGAAGGACAGTCTCACTAGACTTCATACTGGTTAGATCACAACTAGAAATCTTGTTGAGTTCTGGTCACTACATTTTAGGAAGGATATTGATAACCTGAGAGTGTCCTAAGGAGAGCTAAAAGTCTCAGAACCAAAGGGGGAGTCATTTGAAGGAATTTAACTCTAGAAAAAAGACTGGGATGGGGGAAACACCTATGTCCAAGTGTTTGAAGTTCAAGTAAAAGAAGGAGACAAGTCTCATTGTCTGCTTGGCCCCAGAAGGCATAATAAGTACTAATGGGTGAAAGTTGCTAACCAGTGATATTGTCTACAATCCACTGACATGGAACTCGCTGGTGTTTCTCACACAAGACAAGCCACCTCCTAACTCCATGCATTTTCACTGATTGCTCCTCACATCTGGAATTTTCTTCCTTCCTATTTCCACCTCCAGAATTCTGTGACTTTCCTGAATCCTCAGTAGAATCCCTTCTTTACCAAAATTTTTTCTTGATTTCCCTTCATGCTAATAATTTCTTTCTGCTGCTTATCTCCAATTTATTGTGTGTCTTATGTGTATATAGCTCTTTCTTTCTCCCTCATTAGACTGTGCACATCTTGAAAGCAGGGATTTGTCTTTTACTGTCCTTTGCATATCCAGCTTAGAGCAGTGTTTTACGTATGATAGGGGTGAAATATTATTAATTGATTGACGGAATTTGTTAAAAACAAAAACAAAGAAAAGATAAAGTTAGACTCAATGTAGGAAAAACATTGTCCTAACAATTTGTTGTTCACATGTTTTTGGGTCATGTATAACTTTTTATGAACCCGTTTGGAGTTTTCTTGGAAAAAATTCCGGAGTGCTTTGCCATTTTCTTCTCCAGCTCCTTTTAAACCTGAGGAAACTGAGGCAGAGTTAAGTGACTGGTTCAAGATGTCTGAATGTCTGAGTTGGATTTGAATTCGTGAAGATAAGTCCTGAAACCAGGCCCAGTATTCTAGCCACAATGCCACCTAGCTACTCCTCATAACAACTAAAGTGTCCAAAAGTAGAATGGACTACACTGAAAAGTAAGGTAATTTTTCCCTCTTATATGATGACTCCAAGCAAAGGCTACATGATCACTTGTTGAATATGTGAGCTTCCCTAGAATATCTATTTTGGAGAATTTTGTGTATGTAGCCCTAGTTTCTAGAACTATGGCTGACATAAGGGAGACATCAATTGAACTAGATAATCCCTTCCTATTCTGAGATTCTGTTATTGAGATACCGCCAAGAGAGAGGGTTTTTTTTTATTTTGGGCCATAAAAAGAACCTTATATAAATCTAATGTGATGCTTCTACTACCTCTTATTCCAATAACACTCCTGCCTATGCTAAGGCTAGAACAGCACCTCCACCATTTTCCTCAGAATAAATGTGGATAGATAATTCCAATCTGGCTAGTTTCAAAGTAAAATCTAGATTATAGACCTGGAATTATAGGTGGGAACATTGAAATCCATGGCAGGGAGAGGATAGTGACTTGACCAGGCGTGATATATCAAGTAATCAGTACAATCTAGAGTAGAATCCAAATGTCTTAACTGAGCTCATTGGTCTTTCCCTTATATAATGTTGCTTCTTGAAGCTGAGTCTCCTGAGGAATGGATGAAGGGCACGTGAAAGCGCTAAGAATGAGTCGACCAGTGTCTGCAGCCTCTCTGACCGAGCCACTCGGGAACATTAATTGAAAATTAATCAGCTCGGCAGGCACATGATCCAGGCCGACGTGCAAATCAAAGCCAAGTGTCTCAATTAGGGAGAAAAATAGAGCGGATAAGCTTTTACAGCACAAGGCATATTTATGGGGATAATATTGTTTTTAATGAGCAAAGATACTAAAAGGCAAAACAAATGTAACATTTTAATAGAAAAAAATAAAAACATCTCATCAATGAGAAGTGGCCAGCCTCCCGGTACTCACCTGCCACAAAGGAACAAGAGGCTCCTGATGGGTTTCTGGAACTCCACTGTAATGCCCTTAAGCTCCCCCCAACCCACCTGGAGTACCTAACTGAGGAAGAGTAGGCTGTGCTGTGAGAGGGGTCACCAGGGGGAGGAAAGACAGGCAACAGCAGATTGATTATAGTGGAAAAAATGCTAGACCAGGATTCAGGATTCAGGAGTTGTGAGTTCAAATCCTAGATCTGCTTACAACGTGCTCTATGACCTTGAATAGGTCAGTTGCTTTCACTGGGCCCCCAATTCCCCAGCTATTAAAAAAAATTAGGGGTTAGCATAGCTTCGGAGTTAGCAACGAAGCAGCTGACTTCCTATGGTGAATTTATGCTACCTTGAACAAGGTACGTGATGATGGGCAGGTGCTTCTCTTAAAGTTCCAGTTTCTTCATCTCTGAAATGAGGATAATAATCCTTGATCTGGGGCTGTTGTAAAGATAAATTGAAGGAATGGATATCATAAGTACTATCTTCAAGCATGCAATAATTAGGTCTTACATTCCTCTAAAGATTTTAGATTTCCAAAGTGCTTGCTTCATTGCTGAGAGGTGGCCAGAGAGAATTATTATCTCCAATTCACAGATGAGGAAATGGAAGCTCTCATCAGTGAAATGGCTTATCCAAAATGGAATTAGCTTGGAGGTGTTTGACCTTCAATCAGAGTACAGTTAGGTAACTCGGTGCTGGATCTCAGAAAAACCTGGATTCAAATCTAGCCTCAGTCATTTGCTAGCTGTGCAGTCACTTATGTTCTATTTACCACTGTTTCCACAACTGTAATTGGGAACAATAATAGCAACCACCTCCCAGGCTTTTTGTGAAATTAAATGAGATATTTTTAAAGTGCCTGTCACTTAATAAATGTTTCTTTCCTTTCTTTATTCCTACCTTCCTAGAATTCTTTCACTCCAAATTAATGACTCTGTCCTAATAATACAACATTTACATAGTGTTTCCTATATTCCAGGCACTGTACATCACTTTAAAATTATCTCATTTAATCCTCACAACAACCCTAGGAGGAAGATGCTACTATTCTTCTGCATTTTACATTTGAAGAAACTGAGGAAAGCAAAGGTTAACTGACTTGCAAGGGGTCACACAACTGGTAAGTGTCTCAGGTCAGATTTGAATTCAGGTCTTCCCAACTCCAAAGCCAGAACTTTATCCACTTCACCACCAGCTGACCTTGATATACCATCACTTCTTATGGACAGCACTTTATAATGTAGATCATTTTTTAAAATGCAGATAGCTGTTTGCTAGGTTGTTATTCCTGGCTTCTCAGACGAAGAAGAGCCCTCTCCTGAAACCACTGGACATTCAGGATCCCTGTTGGTCTCTGTCATCCTATACCTGTACACACTGTCTCTGGTTTCTCCTGAACTAGACCACAGATAATGCTTCCTCATGGAGGACACTAACTCCTGAGACAGATTGGATGCAGATAAAACACCCATCATATTCCTATGTTCTATTGCTGCAACAACTATTATTGTAATAATAAAAATTTTTAAAAACCTTTTAAAAAACATAGCAATAAATCACTTCCTCATCAGTCTCCTTGTTTATCTTGCCTTCATCTAAATAATCCCTTCAGAGTCATTGCTCATCACATTCATCCCCCTGGCTTCCTTGTTTATCCAGGCTCAAGCTGGAGTGAAAGGTTGTGTCAGAAGAAGTGAGGGATGAGGATGGCCTCCTATCAATTTTGTATGTACTTATACAGGGAATCCCAGAGGGCTTCATGTCACATTAAACTTTAATAGCTTAAAGCCATTAATTTGAAGCTACTAAAACTTAATACTGCACAAAGACTTCTGGAACATACTATTCATGTACGTATGGTCTCTTCCCAAAAGAATGTAAGCTCCCTGAGAGCAAAAGCTGTTACATTTCTGGTTTTGTATCCCCTTTTTATAGATGAGAAAAACAAGGCTCAAAGTTAAGTAAATTACCCAGTATTTCAGAACCTGAGGCAAAATTCAAGCAAGAATCATAATAACAGGTAGCATTTCTAAAAAGAATTTTGAAAAGAATTTTATATATTATTTCTTTTGATCCTCACAATAGTTCTGGAAGGTGCTGCTATTATTATTCCATTCTACAAGCAAGATAAAATGATTTATAGGGTTAATACAATTAACTATTAGTGTTGTTGAATAGTTTTAGTTGTGTTCAACTCATCAACCTATTTGGGATTGTCTTGGTAAAGATACTGAAATAGCTTGTCATTTCTTTCTCCATTTCCTTTTATAGATGAGGAAACTGAGGCAAACAGAGTTAAGTGACTGGATCAGGGTCACATAGCTAGTCAGTGTCTGAGGCTAGGAAAATGAATCTTCCTAACTGCAGCTCAGCACTCTATCCACCACCTAGACATCACAATGTATGAAAAGCATATCACTAGTAGTCTGACACCTCAATGATTAATTCTTTAGCTATGCAAGTCATATCTCCCCTTAAATTTTTAACTAGCAGAATTCCATATTTATATTCTAACACACAACCCTCTGACCCCTTAATAATAATGATAGCTGACATTTATATGGCTCTTGGAGAACTTTACTTACATTTGGCTTGTTATGACCCTTGCAACAATTTCTTGAGATAAGTGCAATAATTATCCTAATCTTATAGACCAGAAAATCAAGAATCAGAAAGGTTATAGGGATTTCTCAGAGTCACACAGTTCAAAAATATTTGAGACAGGATTTGAACTTGGGTTTTCCAGACTCTGAATTCAGAATTTGAATTCAAGTTTTCCTGACTCTCTCTACTTCTTATCATTACTTCAAGAAAAGGGAGACTCAATTAGGGTTACAAGTCTCAGTCTAATTGTGAAGGAATGTAACTTGTAAGAAAAAGTTTTTGAAGATAACCAAACTTATTCACAGCATTCAGATAAAACACTTTTGCCCTTTGATAGTTCCCAACCTAGATGAAACTGTGGCTGAGTATTGTTGTTGTTATTTATTGTTAAATCATTTTTTGGTTTTAGCCCACACTCTGTAATCCCATTTGGGGTTTTCTTGACAGAGATACTGGAATGGTTTGCCACTTCCTTCTTCAGATAATTTTACAGATGAAGAAATTGAGCAAATAGGGTCAAGTGATTTTCCAGAGTTACACAGTTTAGAAAGTGTCTAAAGGCTGGATTTCAATGCAGGAAGAAGAGTCTATCTAAATCCAGGCCCTGGGGAATTTTGTCCACTAGTTGCCCCCCAAATTTAAGCAAACCAGATTAAGTCACTTGCCTAAAATCACACAGTTAGTAAGTATTTGAGGCTAGATTAAAATTCATGAAGTCTTCCTTATTCCAAGCACAATGCTCTGTTCCTTGCTGCTGATGAAACAATGGCAAAGTAGACAATGACAAAATGTAACAGAGGCATAGAAAGACCCAACAAACCAATAAGAGCTCTCTTTCCTCCACCAACACAGTTGCCTGAAGTCCCGCCAACACCACTACCACCCCTACCCCACCCCTAGAGTGTTTAATGAATATAAAATGTGAAAGCTGAAAGGACTGGATCTCAATATGGCCACCCACCCACTCAGGATTCCAGAGCCCCGAACTTTACTTGACAGAACTACCGATGTTAGTTTTGGAATAATAGATTTTAGAACTAAGAGGAAGCTCAGAGATGCTCTTGTCTCATCCCTTCATTTGGTCAATAAGGAACCCAAAGCCTAAGAAGCCTATTGCTTTGAAACAGGTTACACAAGTAGAATATTGCTAGAATAGAATTCAAACAGGTCTTCTGGCTCAAAACTCAGTGTTCTTGCCACAATGTGACCACTATAAGATCCTGAAAGGAAAATAGTCTTGGTCAAGGCAACAGCTAGAGCAGAAAAGCTGGAGATTTCTCCAAAAAGGAAATGTACAGAACCCCAGAATCTCTTTCTTGAGGGTACTTCTTCCCCTGCCCAACCTTGCCATTGGCCCATTGGAGGCAGTGACCCTTCTTCCCATTGTCTGGTCCTTTCTCCCATCTCTACTCTGAGTCCTTAACTCCATTCTAACTCATCTCTTCTTGGGGAAGAAGAAATTGTTCTTTCTCCCATCAGCTGAATAAAAATTTTGAGATTTCCCAAGGACTGGGAGTGGAGCTGTTGCTTTCTCCTCCCTCCCTTAGTGATCAAAACCCTGACACCCAGCCCCTTCCCAGGCCATTTGACCCAGGTGAAGATATTACTAAGTATAGTTCTGCCCTTATGGTAAAGAGAGATGGGAACTCTAACCCTTTCTCCCCACCTCCCCTCAGATTCAAAGAGAAACCTTTTAAATTAATATCAAAGTATTCTCTCAGAAATACTCTTTCACTGGTCTCATCCAACCTTCTCATTTTCTAGAGGAGAAAACTGAGCTAAAAAGAGGGGGGATCACTTTCCCAAAATCACTAAGCAAGCTAGCAGTAGAACCCAAACTAGAATGGGCCTGCAGATTCCTAGCTCAAGGTTCTTTTTCCTACACAAAAGAAGGGGACGGAAAAGGAGAAATATGAGACTAGGAGTGAGCAATAACATTGATTTGAGAATGGCATCAGTGTTCCCCACTCTACTCTAAGCAACTGGGTCAATGTCAACAGGCCTGGTTCAGAGCATCCCTCAGGTATCAAAGAGGCAACATTAGGCAGAGCACCAGGACAAAACCCCTTGGGAGGAAGAAAAGAGGAAGGAGGGAATTATCTGGAAAATGCCATGTGTCCATGCTCTTTCCAAGACCAGAAGCAGCCAGACCCCAGACCCCAAACCCCAGACCCCAGACACTCAGGTTCACTTCCTCCCCCCTTCTTAACTCCTACAGACTGACGACATTTGAAAGTTAACTTCCCACAAAAGTCACTCTCCCAGGATTAATATTTATTTCTTATGAAATTTAAATTTTTCAGTGTAATTAAATTTTTATTCATCGTGAGTTATAGATAAAAATATTTATAACCTTCCCATTCCCGCCACAGAGGACGAGACTAGGATGGAACCAATTACCAGAGCCTGGGCCAGAGGCTGCTTCAGAGCCCCAGAGGTATGAGGCTTAGGAGGGGGAGGATGGGAGGAGGGTGAAAGGGGCTCTCTCCATCATCACCGGAGGCAGTCACAGCAGGAGCAGTGCTGTCTCTTAGAATGGAGGGAACTGTAGAAGGAAGAGCCTACACTGAAGGGGCTAGGGCAGCTGGGGAGCTGTTTGTGATCAATAAGATCAAGGAGGAGGAAGAGAAGTCACTAAGGAGCAAGCCCAGCCAGGGAGGGCCAGTGAGAAGCAAGCCCTGGTCAATGAGGACCACTGAGCAGCTGCCAGCGATGTCTCCTCCAGGGCTCTGCTAGACTACCTTGTTGGGCTAGGACCTGGGAGGATGACCCAGGAGGGAGTCAGCATGGCACAGTAAAAAAAGCATCAGACTTGTAATCAGAGTTCCTGCATTTAAATCTTGCTTCTGCCACAAATTTTTCAGACAATCTTGGATCCTTCCCCTCTCTTGACCTCAGTTTTCTCCTCCATATAATGGGCACTGGCACTCTGAGAAATGAGAGAGAGGAGAATCCCAGTTTCACTATCCTCCCTGCAGCATCATGATGGCCTGGAACACAAGTCCTGGCACCTATGATCATAGATTTAGAGAAAGAAGGGAATGTAAAGGTTATGGAGTATGACTCAATCATTTTATAAATAAGGAAACTGAGATGCAAAAAGTGACCTATTGTGGGTCAAATAGCAGGTATCAGAGGCGTTTTTGAAGAAAGAGGTTTCTTTCTTCCATGTTCATTGCTCTATCATTGTCCCATTCCGCCTCCTCTATCTCTGTGTTAACCCCCTATCAGTTTGACCACATTGGTATCCTCCAGGCAGTTGCTTCATAGCCTTAAAGCCAGGCCCATGGACAAACCAAAGTGAGTGTCACCATCTCCAACCCCTAATGAGTCCAACTCTGAGGGGTGCTTCCCTTGCATTGGGATCTTCACAGCTAGAGCATTTGTCACAGACCTCCCTCAGCATGGGATCATCTTGATAGCTAGTTGACGTAGTAGAAAGAATACTGGACCTGGAGTAGGGGAAATCCCACCTCAAACACTTACTAGCTATTTGACTTCTCTGCCTCAGTTTCTTCATCTATAAAATAGGGATAATAAGTAGCACCTACCTCCCAAAGTCACTAGGAGATCAATGAGATATTTGCAAATAGATTTATAAACTTTTAATCACTAATTGAATGCTAGTTGTTATAATTAATTATTGTTATTTTTCAAACTTGAAAACATGAAATTCCTTCAGCTCTTGATCTAGAGCCATGTATAACTAGTGTTCTTCGCTTCTATTCTCCTGAATCTCAATGCATGTGACTAACTCCCAGTGGTCAGCAGGTGGTTTGATGTAGGGTCTCTGTCAGACCATTTTGTAGTCTGGCAAATTTCCCAGTATTTCAATGTTTTGACATCCAGGGTGCTTTTTCGTTAGTCATAACAGGAGTCTCTCACTTATGGCTAAACAGTTGACTTGAAAATTCTACCTTTGGGGTAGCTAGTTGGTGGAATGGATAGAGCACTGGAGTCAGGAGGACCTGAGTTCAAATCTGGTCTCAGACACTTAACATTTTTTAGATGTGTGACCCTGGGCAAGTCACTTAACCCCAATTGCTTCAGCACAATAAATTAATACATTAAAAAAAAGAAAATTCTACCTTTACCTGTTCCTGTCTGAACAAGGTGATAGGCCTCCTTCAATTGATTATTCAATCAGGTGCTGGACTGGTGATATATCTTCACATCTCTGAAACCTCAAAGCACAGCTCAATAGTCAAGGAGGCCGAGTCCAGATGGCAGAGTATCAAGAAAAAGTACAGCATAACTCCCCTGCCAAATCTCCCCCACAAAGATCTAGAAAATGCCCTAGACTTTTCTGACTGGGAGATGCAAGGAAAAAGAAATACAAGGGAGAAAATGACTCAGTGAGTCATTGTTCCAGCCCAAGGGAGATAGACAAAGAGGTCTTTGGATCCTGTGGAAGAAGTCTGCCCGAGAGCATTCTGTATACAGAGCATTACAGCACTTAGGGACTGAAAAAGAGCTGAAAGTGGGCACCAGGGCAAGAAGTCTTGGAGCGAGAAGAGATTCCAGGGGATCATTGAACTAGCACAAGATGCAGGAACAGGTGTCTCTGGCAGCTCTGTTTCCCACTAACTAGTTTCAGTTTGGACGGACATGTGATCTGCACGTAGGGATAATAAAGAGGAGCTGTCACTACTAGCCCGATTAGTAAGCATGCCTTCCATCCAAACCACAGCAGGTGTAGAATAAAGTCCCTGGCATATTTCTTGGTGCATACATCAAAAATGACACATGTTAAAACCATTGAACTTGAAGCTCAGAGGTCACACTACCCAGTTTGTTCTATAGAAAACTCTGGCAGCAGATCTCCCCAAGGATGATAAGGTGTACTTCCAGACTTCTTGATTCCTGGGTTGTAGCCAATGAGGAAGGGAAAGGGAGGAAGTCTACCATCTGGAAGCTTCCTATTTTAAATCATTCTGCTTGCCAACTTTGCAGATTCAAGCAAATCTTTTGTGTCACACACAGATACTATCCTAGAAAACTTAGAAGCTATATATCAGGAGAATGATGGTCACCAGAAGCCTATTACATTTTCCAGGAGAGGACTCTTTAACAATGGCATGTTATACCAGAGCTATAACTAAAGGAGAGAAAAGTACAAAAGGTATAATCAGCTGACCAGTCAGCATTTATTAAGTATCTATTATGTGCCAGGAACTGTACTAAATTCTAGGGATACAAAAAAAGGCAAAAGACAAATTATATCTTCAAAAAGCTCACATTCTAATGGAGGAGCCAACATGCAAACATCTATGTATGAACAAGACATAGGCCAAATAAATTGAAAATTTTCCCTTCTAGAATGGAAAGTCCTAGAATTAAGAAGGGCTTCTTGTAGAAAATGGAGTTTTTTAGGTAGGCCTTGAAAGAAGCTACGAAGGCGAAAAATGGAGAGGGAGACAATTTCAGACACGGGAAATAGCCAATGAAAAGGCCCAGAATTGGAAAGGAAGGGAGGTATATAAAATCTGACCTTATTGACCCCCAAAAAAGGCAACTAAGAAAGTAACAACAACTATCTATATTTCCCATTTGTACAAAATCTTGAGGGTCATCAATTCATGAAGGAAGCCTTCAACTCATGAAAGTATTGAAAGGAATAAGTAGGATTCCCCAAAAACAGTGGAGTGGACCACATCTTGACCATTTCATAATTGTCTGAAAGCTGCAGAGAATGAAGGATCCTCTTGTGTTTACTGTTTTTTAATTACAAAGAAGAATTAAATAGAGGAAGACAAAGCACCATTTTATAAGCTCATTTATAGTAAGGTGCCTCTCAATCAAAAATGAAGACTATTCAAGATTCTTTAGAAGATGTAACAACAGAAATAACCCATTTCAATGACTTTCTAAAATAGCAACCATCAAGTGAGGCATAAAACAGGGGGGCTCACAAGAGTATTGGCTACTGTGATGGAGCAGAATCAGTGGAGAATGTAGATACCAGCTTCTTCAAGTGTGGTAGACGATCCCATGTGGGGTTTCAAAATTGAATATAGGGATAGAGAAATTATTATTTATTATCAGTAAGTGTTTGGGTTTTTTACCTATTTTATATAACTATATTCCTGGGATCATGTAAAAATTTCCTGGACAAAAATGGGTCACAGGTGGAAAAAGTTTAAGAAGCTCTAGTATAGATTAATGAATAATACCCAATAGAAGGTGGATGTTCCTGTTTGCAAATGACATTGCAAGTTCCAATATAATTTAGGACCTCATGGAAGAAATTTAAAAAGCATTCAAAGGACTCTGACTTGTTCATCCATATAGGGAAAAAAATATTTCAAGAATGTCTATTGCTCAGATTTTAACATCTGAATGAATACCTTATAGAGTTTGTCCATCAGTATGTTTGTCTGGACAAACAAATGTCTGGACATACAAATGAACAATGAGTTGGACCTAGCATTGAAAAAAGGGAGGGGGGGTAGATTAAGGAAAGTTCAAAGCACATTTACAGACCCTAAATTCTCATAGGATAGTCAGTATGTGTCACAAAAGGTGTGGACAGAGAAGGGGAGAGAGATCAGAGAGTGGAGTAGGACAAGCGGGATCATTCTTTGGCGGTGGAGAGAAAGGAAGGAGGTGTGGAGATTTCTATATTTAATCCCCTGACGGTGACCCCAAAAGACCAAGAATAAAGACTTTTGCTTATCCTGACTCCTGCTGATTCTAAGATGCAGTCACAACATGCCTGAAAAACCCGTCTTCTCAATATAAACATTTTATATAGGTATGACAGTAATAGCTAGAACACCAGTACCTTTGAAAAACTAAAGATGAGGGCAGGTGGGTGCAGTGGGTAAAGCACGGGCCCTGAAGTCAGGAGGACCTGAGCTCAAATCTAATCTCAGACATTTAATACTTCCTATCTGTGTCACCTTGGGCAAGTCACTTAACCCCAATTACCTCAGCAAAGGAAAAAAAATTAAAGATGAACACCACCTAGATGGCAATGGAAAAGCAAATGATTGACATAATATAACCAATAAGGGACTCCAAAAAAAGGAGTAAAGAGGCCATTGAGGAATTATGTGATAAAGGAGATGGACTGGAAACAGTGAGAGGGAGGAAAGACCAGTGGATGGCTAGAGTGTTCTATCAGTATGTTTACAATGGCAGAAGAATGTAAAAGAGACTTCTAGCACCTTGGGTGGACCTCTTATGGCAAACTGTTGGGATGTTGTGAAAGACATAGGCAGACATGGATAGATTGCCTTATGCATCATTGATGAGAATATCCAAATTGGTTAGATCACAAGTCTAACTGTATTCTTGACAAGTAGGTGCTTTGTTCAGTTGTTACTTTCTGATGAAGGTGTCTAAGTATTGTCAATGCTCTATAAATTTTAGCACTATAGAACAAAGCTTCAGCTACTCTACTCTAGTTACAGCTTTGTGATCACAAGTCTCACTGTCAGTGAATTTTCTACTTCCAAATTCAATAGGTTTCTAGAGGCCATCACTCTCCTAGTGTAAAATTACCCCTCAATTCTTTTAGGTTTGAATATCCTTAAGCCAATAATGGTGCATGTGTGAAGCAGTTAACCAATTCATTCTCATGTTAATAATCTCCATGTAGTATCAGAGAGTTCAGGCCAGCTTGCCCCTTTTTGCCCTCTGCTTTTGGTTTTTCTCAGAATTAATCATGAGAGAGAGAGAGCTACTTAAATAACTCTAATAATGAGGGAGTCAGTGCTTTGAGAACAGATCTTGATGAAGAGGTGGGTAAAGAAGGAATGAAGAAAAGGAAAGGAGAGGAGTAGAGGGTAAAGGAAATTATGAAAGGTAAAGAAAAGGAGGAAAGAGGAATATAAAGGGAAGGATGAGAGGTAGAGAAATAGAAGAAGAGAAGCAAAGAGGATGAAGGAAGAAAGAGTAGAGAGGATGGGGGGGAAATGTAAGAAAAGAAAAAGAAAAAAGATGAAAAAAGAGAAAGAAGGAAGAAAGACAAAATAGAAGAAATAGGAAAGAAGAGAAGGAAAACAGAAAAGGAGGAAAAACATAAGAAGGAGGAGAAGAAAGGAGGAAAATGTCTTATGGGGGGAAAGAGGGAGGGAAGAAGAAAAAGAGAGAACAGTCAGAAGGAGGGATGGAGGAAGGAAGGAAAGGAGAGAGGAAGGAAAAGAAAGGGGAGAGAGAGAGAAAGAGAGGGGGAGAGAGAGAGGGGGAGGGAGAGAGGGAGAAAGAGGGAGGGAGAAGGAGGAAGGGAGGGAGAAGGAGGAAGGGAGAATGCCTGAGCCAAGAAGCACTTACCTCTGAGAGAAGGAATGATTCTCTTATTTTCTCTGCCACTGACAAAGGCAGCTATTTCCAGCTAGATTATGTGGGTACTTGGCCCCTGAGACCTTTAATAATTTTGCCTTAAAACAATCCTAGAATAGAAGGCCCCCTAGGGAAAGCAAAGGGGGAGGGAGGAGCTGCTTCTCCATTGGGATTCCTGCCCTTTGCTCAATTCCTTTGCACACTACTCTAAGTAATGCAGGCTCTGCCTGAAGAGCAGTCCCAGACTCCCTCTTCACAATACTACCTCTAAGGTAGGTACCTGAAAGTTACAGAGGGGCAACAATCATCATTTCTATTTTATGGAGGAGACTGAGGCCTGAGGAAGGGAAGGAAGGTCATGTCCTGAGTTGGTTTAAAAAAAAAAAAAAAAAAGCTAAAACTACAACCAGTGTACCAACTTCCTGCCTAAAACTATCTATCTGTGTTCCTGATGTTTCAAACTTACCAATGAGGTCTGGGGTTGTCAGAAAGAAAAAACCTGGGGGGTGGGTATGGAGGAGTTGCCTGCCCCATAAGAGAATCTCCTTCAGACCCAGAGAGAACTATTTTGAGCTAAAGGAGAGAGTTACCCAGAATTCCAGCAGTGGGGGCAAAAACAGCAAAGTTAAGGCAGTAGAAACTATGCCCCAAAAGTCTATAACCTCCACAATTTGATATGTCTTCCCAGACTGATTTCACATTACTCCCCCACTCTTATTCTAGCGAAAATACCTTACTTGCTATATGGAACATAACATCCTAAATCCTTCCTTGGGTACTTTTACAGAGGCTGTTTCCGATGGCTGGAATACCCTTCCTACTCAAGGCTGTCTGTTGGATTCCCTAGCTCCCTTCAAGATTCAACTCAAATGTCACCTCCTACAGGAAGCCCTTCCAGATTCCAACCCCCATTTCCAGTTGTTGGTGCTCTCCCCTTAATTTCTAATGATTTTGAACTAATTTTTTTATCCATTTTGATATTCACTTTGTATGCATTGTTTTTTCCCCAGCATCCTTGGGAGCAGGATTTGCTTTGATTCTTTCTCATATTCTCACTATCAAACATGCCTGGAATGTAGTGAAGAGGAAGAGGAAGAGATAGACTACTTAATAAGTGCTTGATGAATGGAATTGAGTAGGTTCTAAGAATAACTTTAATTTCCAGCCCCAGATGGAGGTTGGGACCCAAGATAGTAAGGAGGAAACACTTTACTTTCTATCATTTTTGTGTGAGTTACTATTTTCTGTCTGTGGTTTACACGGTATTTATTTGATAAAACCCCATGATTTCCATGACTGCTTCTTTCTTTGAGATCCAGAGCTGGACTGTCATGGAACCCAAATCTTCTTAATCCAAAACTTGCACTCATTCCATGGCACAGCAATTCTCGATTACAGTGCTATAGGTAACAACCAGCCTCGTAATGCTACATGTTACAGACCGTACAACATCCAATAAATGGAGTGATCATCATTGTGCAACATTTGTATCCTAAAGCTGAAGAGCTGTCTCCATCTTCCATCCTCTCCCTGGGGGCTATGAAGTGCTAACAGAGCCATCCCCTTAGGCTAAAATGGGGCTGGCGTGAGGGGAAAATAATAGCATAAGGACCACTTCTTGGGAAACTCACTATTTCCTCTTCACCTTGGTCTGAGGAGTGGTTCCTCTGCACTAATTAGAGCTGTCGCTAGTCCTGGATGATTCCCCCAGATCAAGCTGGGGAGGTCATTAAAGCCCAAGATGGATAAGTGCTAAACCCAGCCCTGCACCAGAGATTTATCAGGCTCTGGCAGGGGAGGATTTATAAGGTTTGTTAAATTTCTAATTGAGTTTAGAGTACAGTTCCACACTCTCTAGGGCTAAGCCGTATGGAAGGGAATAAAAAGAAGTGGACTGAACAGTAGCTTACTCTCTGGAAGGAGAGTTCTCTATCTAACCAATATCTCCATCCTCTCTGGCAGCTCTGGTTACATAATCAAAACAGCAGCTGAGAGGTGACATTTACCAGGGGGTAGCACCCAGCACCAGAACATTCAGTCTCTCCAACCACCTTGCCAACTCCTGGCTCAGTGACCTTAACTTAGCCTTGTAGATAATTGCCAGCCCAAAATTATGAGACGGGCCATCAGAATGGAATGTGCTCTATTTATCATCCTGTGCTTCTCTGGCTAAACCCAAGGGGCTTGCTATGTTAGGAATCCAGCCAAGGTGATTTGTAGGTCATTTACCGGGAGCTCTTTTGAAAAAGAAATAGACTGCTTCTCCCCTTCCCCTAATACTTTCAGGTATTATTAATACCCCTGTCTTGAGGAACTACAGGCCCCTGGGGACAAATTGAATGTCTCATAATCTCAGGAAAGTGGTACGGTGAATAGAGTGCTGGATTTATAATTAGTAAAATGTAAGTACTGCTTCAGATATTTATTTGCTGTGTAACTCTTCCCAAGTCACTTAAACTCTCTGCGTCTCAGGTGTACGATAAGGGTGTTGGAATTCTTGGTCACTAAAAGACCTTCCAGATCTTGATCTATAATCCCATGAGCCTTCCTTTCTCAGAGTCACTGATTCTCCAGCAATAAAATGGGAGATTGGATTGCATGATCTTCAAATTCCTTTCTAATGCTGGATCCTTTGGCAGTACACCTTCACAATACACCCCACAGATGCCAAAAGATCATAGGTCATAAGCATAGTAGGCATTCTGAATGAAAGCCTCACTCTGGTAGCTAGAGATCACTTAGAGAATAGAAGAAATGGAACCTTAGATGAGAACAAGTAGTCCAATCCCTACATTATTTTGGGAAACTGAAAGTCCCAATACAGCAAGGACTTACCCAATATTTTACAGTGAGTTTGTACCAGAGCTCAAACTAGAAACCAGATTTCCTAACAGTCCAAAGCTCTTTGCCCAGTACTTTTGGTGGCTCCTCTCCACACACTGGTGAAGTCATTTAAAATCACTAAGTTTTCTATTATACTTTTTGTTTTCCATCTTGTACTTCAGTTGCCTCTTTAAAAAATCATTCTATCCTTTCCAGTTTTCTGTTCAATGTAATACACTTTTGTTAAGTGCCTACTGTGTGCCAAGCACTGGTCTAAAGGATGATTAAGAGATAAAGGCACAATAGTCTTTGACCTTAAGAAACTTCTCCTCTACTGTTTGGTGGAGAAAATAGAGTTTTCAATTATTTCTTGTGTGACCTTGGGCATAGAAAGATCAGACCCTCCCCCTTTCTCTAAAAGTTTCCTCAGTTTCCTCCTCTGTAAAGTAAATTGGTCAAACTAAGGGCCATGAAGAGTTTGCCCAGCTCTAACAGTTTGTGAGTCTTCCTGTTGTGTTTTACTATTATGCCATCAACCCCCAAATAGTGATACTGTCCTTCTCCTATCAGCTTTTCCTCTCTACTCACCAGCTCTTCCTATTCCAGAACACTTGAGTAAGGCTGGGTTCTTTTTCATGTACTTAGCTTCCTACCATCCAGTCTCCCAGACATGGCTTCCATGTTACCCATCCACACATAAAACCCCCACAACTTCTCTCCACCATCTGCCCCTCCCATTTGTCTTTACTTTCTATATAATTACATGTACATATTCTTACCCCCTTCGAAAAATATTATTCTTGTGTTGATATTCTCAGAGCCTAGTACAGAGTATGGCATAAAATAGATACTTAATATGTGATGGTTGTTTTATTCATTGAAAGAACACTGGTGTGTGGAATATCAGCTCCTTGGGAGAAGGTGCACTCCTTAATGACAGGAACAGCGTTAGTTATGTCTTTTTATCCCCAGACACTGATATAGTGCCTGGCACATAATAGGTGCTTAATAAATGTTTGCTGATTGATTAGTAGTAGCATTCAGGATGGATGATGGGGAAAAAGGGAGAGAAGAGAATGATAATGAAAGAGAGGAAGGGAAGAAGAGGAAAAAAGGGAGAGAAGAGAGATGGTGAAGAGAGGAAGGGAGAGGGAAAAAGAGGAAGGTAGAGAGGGAGAGGGAGATAGAAGAAGGAGAAAAGGAGAAGAAGAAAAAGGGAGGGAGAAGGAAGGAGAGGGAGGGAAAGAGAAGAGAGGGGAAGAGGGGGAAAGAGAAGGAGGGAGAGGGTAAAAGAGAGGGGAGAGAAAGGGAGAGAGTATATGAAAATATAAAGTGCTTTCTACATGCAAATACTGTATAGAAAGAGAAGTTCTAAAGGAGGGGTTACCCACACAGTGAATGGGAAGGAAACTATGGTGAATTGGCATGGAGGCAGGGCTCCGGATAAGATAAGAGAACAGCTCACTTATCAAAGCCAAGGGATTTAGGTGCAGAATCCAGATTGGGAATTAGGAAGAGGGGGAAATAGAGATAATCATCTGGACAGAGAAGGCCATGACAAGGTTCAACCAGGAAGCTATCTCTCTATGTTGGATCCTTAGAGATCTGGCTTCCCTCATAGGACAGAAGGAAGCTTTGGAAAGAGCCATTGGTCTTCAGCCCAAAAAGACTCCATTGGCCCAAGAATGGCTAACTTCACCTTTCTTGACAAAGCATCTCATTCACTTAGCTCCTAAGATCTCCCCTGCTCTGGGAAGCCTTCCTAAATGTTCACAAGCCATTTGAAAATATTTCACAAAGTTTAAAACTTTAGGAATAGACTTCAGAAAGCATTTAGTTCAAGCCCCTCATTATGCACATGAAGAAACTGAGACCTAGAGAAATGAAGTGATTTAGAGATTCACGGCATTACTGAATCCTTACTTACTTACTTACTGGTAGTAAGTTTAATGAAGGAATTGCTACTTAGAGTTCTACTAAGTTGAATGGTTCATAGTGTTCTTTTTCATTTAACTAGATTTAGACTGCTTGCCTTTTGTGAAAGCAAAATGTCCTACTATTTCTTAGGATACACTGCCAGCATCTAAAATCCATACATAGCTGGTATTCTTTGTTACTTCTCTGACTGAGCCTACTTGTCTTATTGTCCTTGTGGGTAAATCTACAATTCCATTTGATTTGTCTTGGAAGTATCAAGGATCCAAGGGGAGGAGAAGGAGGGAGGGATGTTTGGGATAAGACATTGCCTGGAACTCTATGGGAATCAATTAGAAATCCCTAGAGAATTTTGATGAGCCTTGTCTAGAAAGACACACTTTTTGTGCAGATCCCAATTGCATGGGCCTTGAGGGAATCATTGGAAGAGTTTCTACTCAGGACATTTTTCTTATTTGAGAAAAGAGTGAGACATATAGTCAATCCCATATCCCAAGTCTCCCTGGAGAGAGTTCCATATAATTTGGAAAATTCCGTGTGAGCCAAGTATCTATTCCAGATGGAAACCAATTTTCTTTGTCTTTGCTCTTTCTTTTTGCTAGTGGATTAACAAATTGGATGAGCTTTAGAAAACTTTCTTCCTTGTTTTTGTGAATCAACAAAACTTTATGTTTGAGCATAACTGTAATTTCCATCCGTATGTGTGAGATTGTATATGATCATGTGAAATTGGCTATATTGAGATTTTACTGAATGGCACCAGAGAAGCATATGAAGAGAAATCATTCAAGACTCCCCTGAGACCACAGAGAACTATTTTGAATTTGTGATGAGTACTGTTATTTAAAAATAAAAATACAAACCTGTCTATTTGCCAAGGATGACATATTTCAAAAGGAGAAATCTGTAACAAGGACCTGCCTTTGGAACACACTCATATCACTTAACAAGGAGACACCTTGAGTGGCTTTTCCTGGGTATTCCCAGATTTCCTAAAATGGAGGCACTCCAATTCCAACTCCAACTCACTTGGGTGAATGTATCCTCCTTTGATTGACTGCATAATCAAATCCAGTTTTCTTTAAAATTAGTGAGACTAAGATATCCATTCTCTTTCTACCTCTCTTTCTAGCTTACCCCATTTCCTATGAGCTCTTTCCTGCTTCTCTCAGAGGGCAAAGATATAAACTCACTCAAAGTGTGGGCACCATGAACTGAACCACAGAGAAGGAGGACTTCTTCCCCTGCTCCCTCTTTCTTTTACCCCAGATCTAACAGATGGTCTGGGGGGTGTTGTTTCTTTTGTTTCTCTTCAATTTTCTTTGTTCTCAGTTTCAAGTAACTACAATAATACTCACTGGACTGGGAATTCAAGCCATGGTAATCTTGGAAGCAACATCTCAGTCAAGATGATACAGCTAGTCCAGCAGAAAAACTCCAAGCCAAGAAACGTAAGTCCTAGAATTTGTTATAGAAACCAAGTAAAGCAATAAATTTAATCCCCTTCCCATCTTCAAAGACTGAGATGGTTGGGGGGAATGAGTGGGGGGGAAGGAGTGAACTATACCTTGTAGATGTTGGGAATATGTTTATATATTTGTAATTATAACTTTTGAAATAAATATTCCTTTGTAAAAGGTTAAAAAATACTATGATATACTCTCTCACACACTTAGGACCTTGTCTAGTATATAGTAGGCAATCACTAAATGCTTTTTGATTGGCTTTTCCCAAAGTGATCAAATAAATTATAGTCTTGGAATTCTAAATCCAGAAGAGATTTTAGAACAGTGGTTCTCAAACTGTGGTCTGAAAATTCCTTCAAAACTATTTTCATAATATTACTTAGATGTTATTTGCTTGTTAAAATACTCCTCCCTTTTCCAACTACATATCTGGATTTTCTTCATATACTTCAACCAAAACAACACATCACAACAGATTGCATGCAGAAGCAGATAGGAGAATCCAGCTGTCTTCTGTTAAGCCAGACACTAAAGAGATTTGCAAAAATGTGTAAAACGATCCAATTCTCACTAATTTTTTTGTTTTCATAAAATACGTTATTTATGTTAATGTGGTGGGTTTGTGGTTGCTATTTTAAATAATTCATATCTTTAAATTGTATCAATTTTAATTTCTAATAGAGGAAATGTTCATAGATAATAACTCACATAAAAAAAGCTCTTTGAGATTCTCGACAACTTTCAGGAGTGAAAAAGTGTCCTGGGTCCAAATAGTTTGAGAACTTTAGAACATAAGGAGAAAATGCTAACATTGGAAAGCTCCTTAGACTGTAGGACAAACAGAATGTCACAGCTGGAAGGGATCCTGGAGAGGGAGAAGAAAAAGTATTTCTATAGCATCTTCTACATGCCAGGTACTACATTAGGTGTTTTGTTTTATTTTTTACAAATATCACCTTATTTGATAGTCACAACAACCCTGTGAGGTGGGCTGTTATATCCCCACTGAAACTTAGGCAGATAGGTTAAGTGACTTGTCTGGGTTCACAATTTGAACAGACTTCCTAATTCTAGGCCTGTGTCTCCTCGTCTCAATCCTAGAATATCAGACTTAAAATATCAGAGGTGGAAGAGACTTTAGAAGCTATATAGGCCAGCCTTCTCACTTGATGAAGGAAACTTTTTGAGAAACTGCAAGAAAGGGAATTTGCAACGAGAGGAAAAGGCATTTTCCCTAGATCACACGGCAGGTGTAACCAGAATTCTGGTCTCCTTATCCCTAAGCCAGGTCTGCATTCCAACACATGATTCAAACAACTGCCTTGTTCAACCTGCGCAGATATCCATCATTCCTCCCATTTCCTGCTGTCTGATGTCTGATACCAGTTTAAGTGCAGGTGGTAGGTCTGCAGCTTCTCTTTTAGATTACATCTTCCCTTAATTTCTAGGCTCATGGGTCATTCAGAAGATGTGAGTTTTTGGGACAGAGGCCCCTGTAAAGAAAGGGGATTTCTTTAAGAGTTTAACCAATAGTAATGGCAAAGATGTCACTAAAGTGGGGGAAAAGAAGGTCCATCTTCCCATTCTCTGTTATTTGTTCTCTTGTCCCCTTCCTGTGGATTATCAACTGTCTCTTCCTCCTTGCTTTAAGGAATGAGAGATGAGGAGCAAAGGGTCTGGTTTTCAGAAAGCCCAAAGAATGTGACCTGCCTAGTGATAGAGTGTCTAGGAGAAAATCCATAAGGCTGTGGAGCAGGAGGCAAAACTAATGAGCCTCTGTATCTGAGCTCAAAGCCTGGAGCATGGGAGGGAAAAGCAGGATCAGGAAGCACAGGGCCCATAACCTGAGCAGGACTGACCATCCTCCATGGAGGCAGAGAAGAGTGAACTGAGGACCCAGACTGGGAGTCCCAGCCTAAAGACTGGAGGTGTAAGACAAGCCAATCTGGAGGAAGAGAAGCAGATAAGAATAACTGGGTCCCATTCTTAGTGCCCCCAAATACATTTCTTAACACCTTCTATTTTCCCTTTCCTTTAATCTTGTCCATGCTCATATGATGGAGTGTTCATTCTGAGCCTAGGGTAAGAAGAGACAACTTTCTAAAGAACCTGCTTCTTGGATTGTAGAGATTATAGGATGGGGAAGGACTTTTGGCTCCAATCTACACATTCCTCTCTTCAGCAACTCCAGTGCTTCCAACCCCACCACTGGGAAATAATAGAAAATAATAGTAATAATAACAATAACTAGTCTTTATATAGCACTTTAAGGCTTACAAAGAATATCATTATTATTCATTCTATCTTCCTAAGAGGTAGGTGCTTCAATAATTATATAAATATGTATGCATGTATTGAATTTAATATATATTTCTATGATGTTTAACATGTATTGGACCATTTGCCATCTAGAGGAGGGTGTGGGGGAAACCGGCGGGGGCGGGGAGCAATTGGAACACCATTTTTCAGATGAGGAAATCAAAGGCAGATAGCAGTTAGGTTATGTAACTATTATATATCTGAGTTGAGAGTTATATAGTTCTTCCTGCCTCCCACGTCTAGTCTTGTATATTTATAATCGCCACTTTTGAAATAAATATTCCTTTGTAAAAGGTAAAAAATAATACATTATTACATTCTCTCTCACACACTGGGACCATATCTAGTATATAGTAGGCAATTACTAAATGCTTGATTGGCTTTTCCCAAAGTAATCAAATAAATTATAGTCTTAGAATTCTAAATCCAGAAGAGATTTTAGAACAGTGGTTCTCAAACTGTGGTCTGAGAACTCTCTCAAAACTGTTTTCATAATATTACTTAGATGTTATTTGCTTGTTAAAATACTCCTCTCTTATTCCAACTACATATCTGGCTGCTTTATCCATGTTGCCCACAAAGAAGAGGCATAGGTATTCAAAGTAGCCATAAAGCCTGGTCCTTTGTCTATTACCCCAGAAACCTGGTTTCTTCCCCTGTATTACCCCTATCCAGGAAAGAGTGCTTTTTCTACCCTGTAAACATCATTCACCAAATGGAGGGATTTGATAATCCCTGAATTATCATCTCTTAGGACTGTTGTGAGAAATTTTTTAAAATGCACCCAGAGGGGCAGCTAGGTGGCACAATGGATAAAGCACCAGCCCTGAAGTCAGGAGGACCTGAGTTCAAATCTGGTCTCAGACACTTAACACTTCCTAGCTGTGTGACCCTGGGCAAGTCACAACCCTAATTGCCTCAGAAAAAATGCATCAGAAAGCATTTTGCTATCCATAGGGTCCTCTATTCATACCCAAAGAGATGTTGATTTTATTATTGAACCAGACTTGAGATTTCATTGCTATAGCAAGCTATCAACAAGAAAATTCCCTCCAATACACCCCAGCATCTCTTCTACAATTTAGAGTCTTGGGGAGTTTCCAGGGCCACTTAAGACATATCTAGGGTCACACAATCAATCCATATCAGAAACAGAATTTGAACTCTTACAGACCCTAAAGCTAGCTCTCTGTCCACTATTATTACTAGGCTTCCTTTCTTTAATGATGTTATTGTTTTTATCTGTGGTCTACGGACCAGCTTCCTCTTTCAAATCAGCCTTTATCCACACCTGGAATCTTATGTTTGGGGAGGGGGAAGATCATGCTAGAGTAAAATGAGCATGAACAAACAATTGTATGAGCACATATAAAAACTACCCATCTAGGAAAACTGGCCCTGGGGAGAACCTGAGCTCAGACTATGAAGAGGGGAGGAAGGGTGCATGATTACAGCTGCCATTTGCATGGAGCTTTATGATTATAAAGAGCTTTTCATCTGCTATCTATTTGGGAAAGAAGTGTGACTGGGTTTATTATTCTCATTTTACAGATGAAAAAACTGAGTCCCACAAGGATAAAGGGCCTTGCTGAAAACCACACAGCTAGTCAGCAGAAAGACTAGACCTGGGTTCTCCTGACTCCCAATCCACGGGTTTCCTGCTAAACAGCAAACATAAATTGTATTCCATGCCACAGGTATACTATTTCAAGGTTTCCTCAAATTTGAAAGATATGTTTGGAGACTTCTGCTTCTGCCCCGTTCTGTATCCCTGTATAAAATCCTCAAGCTTGGGATTGTTGTTGTTATTATTGTTTGTCCTTCATTTATGGGAGTTGATGACTTAAGAAACAAGTGATTTGGATTTAAGTGAGAGAGGGCTGTGCAAGGTCACCTTACTCACTTTCCCCTCCAGAGCCATCTGGGTCCAGTGGCCAGATACAGATCAGGATGACTGGAAACGACCCTGGATGCAGTGGGAGACCTGGGCCTTTTTAAGCTAAGGTCTTCAACAGATCTCAATTAGATTGAAGTCACATCCACTCAGTGATTAAGGCTAGATAGCAGCCAAGGCAAATAATTCTCTTTCACCTAGTCCAAAAAAAATCTAAATAAATAAATTTGGAAGAGGAAGATCCTCAGAATTTCTGGTCAAAGTAGAGATTACATTCAATCTGAGTCAATCCGAATGGGGACAAGGGAAGGAAGGAGATGGAGAGAGACACACACATAGACACAGACACTGACACAGAACATTTAGTAATGTCACTATTTCCAGGCACTGTGCTAAGTGTGAAGAATATAAATACAAGCAAAAAGAAAGAAGTCCCCTGCTTTCAAGGAGCTTATAGTCTATTGAAGACTTTTTGGTTTTTGTTCATTTTTTATTGACAAAATATATGCATGGTTAATTTTTCAACATTGACTCCTGCAAAGCCTTCTGTTCCAAATCATCCCCTTCTTCCCCCTCCCTCCTCTCCTAGATGGCAGGTAGGAGGAGCTTATATTCTAATTGGGAAAAACTTCACACAAAGGTAGGAGAGGGGTTTCCATTGATTTGATGTAGAGATATTCTGGTTTCAAGAAAGATAAAGCAGTTGTTAAAGGTAAGGGGTCCTAAGAGCAGAGTTCAACCTTGCAATAAGGGGGTAGATGAGGCTCATGACCTATGTAACCTGCTACCTTTGAATCTAAGAATCCCCAGGTAGGAAGACATGGGAAGTGGCCACTGTGACCCATCCTTCTACTTCCAAAACAATAAATCCAGGGTGCCAGACCAGGAAATTACTGGAAACAAGGATTTCATATTAATCATGTCTCCTCCTGCAACACCAGTCATGCTCAACCTATTTAAAGTTAAAAACTGAGAACACTTTAAGCAGGGCTAAATTGAAGTAGCTATCTTCAAATCCGGTGATTCAGTTATTCAAATTCAATCTTCTTAGACCTATCTTCATCATCCTCTAAAGAATGTCTCTTCCTTAGCTTCAGAAGCTATGTTTCCAATGGAGTGTCTTTCCAGAAGAAGAAGGAAGAACAAGAACAAGAAAAACAAGAAAACCAAAAACAACTAGAACAAGAATAAGAATAAGAACAATAACAAGAAAGAAGAAGAAGAAAAGATTCAGTGACAAAAAAAGAGGCACACACACACAGACAGATAGAAATATAGAAGCAGAAGGAGATAGACCTGTAGGAACAAAGACAAAATGCAGAGACAGATGAAGACACAGACAAAGATGGAGGCAGAGAAAAATACACAGATGCAAAATCAAAGCGGGGATGACAGAGACAGAGAAACAAAGTTGGTGGAAAAACACACAAAGAAAAAAACACATGTGCAGTGAAGGGAACAGAAAGAAAGACAGGACACAGAAGCAGACAAAGTGAAGAGGGATGACAGAGACACCGAGTAAAAACTAGAGAGACTGAGTGAGACAGTGATTTCCAGAATAAGAGATCTACAGAGACAAAAAGAATCAGGGTAAGATGAGAATACAGGAAGAGAAAGAAAACCATAGAGTGGTTATTTGTCCTTCATTCTCAAAGAGGGTCATGATATCCGGTTGGGGACGCCATGACATTGCCTGTCATGTAAGTTGGATTTTAGTGAGGAAGGGCAGTGCTTTCTCCTCCAGAACCATCTGGGTCCAGTGGCCAGATACACATCAGGACAATGGCATTGGACCTGAATATAGGGGGAGATCTTGGCCCTTTTAAGCCAAGGTTTTTAACAGATTTCAGTTTGACTGAGGTAATGCCCAATCAAATGAGGCTGGTGATTTTGTATAGAAAAACATGGTTATAAACGAAGACATCAAGAGAAACCTAGCAAGAGATAGAGATGAAGACACTGTAGCATGGGAATAGCACTGATTCTCATCTAAGAAGATCTGGGTTTAAACCCTACCTTTTAAAATTATTACCAATGACCTAGGCCAAATTATTTCACTTTCCAGGACCTCCAGTTTCCTCATCTCAAATGAGAATGGGGAACCAGATGATTTCAAAAGTCTCTTCCATTTTCAAATCTATGATGCTGTAACACAGAATTAGGAGATATATGAAGCAGATGAAATTACTGAAAGGAAAAAATAGGAAATGATTCAGAAGGGAAGAAGACATAGTAGGAGACTGGGGAGACACAGAAAGAAAAGGAGATAAAGATCTGCAGAGAATAGAGCCTTCTGGGGATTCTCCTTAGGAGATGGCCCCAAACCCAGGCTCCCTGAAGAGTTTTTCTGCTCTTGGTGCCTGGGACTGTGGTCTGAACTCTAAATAGGGGGATAGGGAAGAGGGAACAGCAAAGACTCTAACTTCTTCCCATAGTTCATAAATGTCACTGGCTGTTTTATCTCTGCCTGGTCTCTTGGAGCTGCTTTTCATGAGTCTTAACACTGTTCGGCTAGCCTGACAAAACCATTTTACAAGATGGATATTTCTTGGCAAGGGCCATAAAATCCAGCCAGGCAGTGACAGTGACATAGGGCACTGTGAGAAGCTGCATCTTGGGAGACCCCTCCTACTTCCTCACCCGCTATGAAACCACGATTCTTCCGCCTGGTTTTGAGATTGGCCCAGGTAGGGGCAGGGCACTAGGAAGAAAGGGTTATAGAGATTTGGGTTTACACTTGCTGCACTGGCATTTTCCATAACTGCTAACCCCTTCTAGAACTGGAACACACACTCATCTAGAACCTATGTCACCCATCTGTCCACATAAATTTAAAGGAAGGAGGGATTACTGCCAGTTAGAAAGAAGAGGAGCAGGCTTTCTGGAACAGTTGGCATTTCAACTAAGCCTTGAAGTATGTTTAAGACATCAACCCATCAAATATGGGCAAAACAGATCATTTAGCAAACTTTAAAAGTATAAACTTTAAATGTTAGTTGTGTTATCATTACCAAAGGATGAAGAATGGAGTCTAAGAGTAGGAACTAATGTTAGCAAAAGCACAAGGGTGGGCAATTATGACACCTTTAAAGGGAAAGAAAATTGTCCAATTTGGCTAAAACAAAGAGTGCAGCATGGAATTAGTTCTGTTGATTTGACCCATAGACAATAGGGAGCCAATGATGCTTATTGAGAAGATGGAAGTTTGAGGATGGGAAAGGAGTCAGACCCATGTTTTATGAAGATTATTTGGCAGCTGGGTGAAGAGTGAATTGGAAGACAATAGAATCAGAGAGAAAATTAGGAAGCTATCACAGTAGTCTAAGTAAGAGATGACAATGAGCCTGAACTAGGGTGGGAATGATGGGAATAGAAAGAAGGTGATTGATTCAACTGACTGAATGATAGATGAGGAGGAGAGGAAGCAGAAAGACCCTGATATTGAGTCTCATCCCTCATTCCACTTTGATGGGGCCCATTCCCTGAGCTTCACTTGCAAAGGAAATCCCCTAATCCCCAGTTAAACACCTCTGTAATGAGGGCATTAGTTGGTACCTGGTGACTAATCCTGAGCCCTTACCACTTCCCTCTCTCCTAAAGAGAGAGTCCTCCCAAGGTGACTGCCAAAAAGAAGATTCTGGGAGGGAAGATGAGAGAAGAGAGTCTAGTAAAAAGACATCCTACAGGGTCCCTCTGCCTTTGAGTCCATCCTAGGCTCCCCTCCATGTCATCTAAATAATAAAGTGTATATAATAAACATTATAGCTATAAACCACTCTGGAGAAGCCCAAACCTGAAAGAATGTTCACAGGGAGTCTCCAAAAGGATAAAAAAGAGTTAGCCTCTGTTCTCAATAAGGCACTAATTGGGGCAACTAGGTGGCACAGGAGATAGAGCACCAGCCCTGAAGTTAGAAGGACCTGAATTCAAATCTGACCTCAGACACTTAGCTGTGTGACCCTGGGCAAGTCACTTAACCCCAATTGCCTCAGCAAAATATATAAATGAATTAATTAATGAATAAATAAATAAATAAGGCACTGGTCTGTAGAGAAAGACAACCCATGCCCTTAGAGGAGCCCCTCATCTAAGGAGACAGGGCCTATGCTTAGGAAGTCAAGGGGAGGGAAGGCAGCCCCTGTCCTCAGGGAGCATCCAAAATGAGGAAATAGAATCTGTCCTTAGGAAGGCTTCCTTTCAAGGCAAGGAGATAATCCTTACCTTCAAAGAGCCCCTATTCTGAGGAAAAAAAATGTTTCTTCCCTTAAAGGAGCCCTTTAACAGAGTCCTTACTAAGGAAGGACACCCAATCTATACTGGTTAGAGGCCTTTGCTCCCAAGAGGTTCCCTGTGTGAGGGACAAGGAAAAAAAATTGTTGTTTAGAGTCCCATTAATGAAAATACTTAGGAATCTTAAAGAAGTGAGCTTCTTCCTCATTGCTAGAAATGTTCAAAGACTGAAATGAGGAAGATTTCTGTTCATATTAAGAGAAAGGTAGAATTGGATGATCACTAAAGTTCTTTCTGAAATTCTAGGATTCTATGAATGAAAAAAAAATTTACAACAAACTGTTTAAGTTTTGGGAGAGGTAGAACAGATGGCTAAACAGAAATGGGATTAAGCATTGAAGACTCCCTAGAAAGGGGTAATTTTGAGTTTAGGCTTCCTAAACCATTTTTTCCACTACCTTGTGAGACAGTTTCTTAGGAAAGAATGCTCCATTTGCTCCATTGTAACCAGTAGCAGGGAAGAGAGAGTCACTAATGAGGAGAGGCAAGGGTTGTTTCAATGTTGCCTTGGTATTTCTTGGGCTCTCCATGCACATTCCCTACCTCTAGTTTCTTCTCTGGAGCTATGTCATCCCTTGGAAGATCTTGATCAGGACTAAGAACAATCTCTCTGCCATTTCGAACACGGGACATAGGAGGGAAGGAGAAACCATGAGGAAATTAATGCCCACATGTTCAGAAGAGATTCCTGATCTCTGAGAGATGGGCTCAGCAAGCTGGAGCTGGGTCTAGCTGCAGCTGCTGTGCAATAGGGTTTGAGATGGGGGGTGGACTCCGTACTCCTGTTCCTCGGGTTCTGAGGACAAGATATGGGTGGAGCGTGGAACTTAGGAGACTCAAGCTGCCTTCAAATAAACCACAAAGATTGAAAGACAAGTGCTTGGGGAAAAAATATAAAAATATAAGTGTTTCCATGGAATCCGTTCTGCTTGGCTTCTCTCTCTCTCTCTCTCTCTCTCTCTCTCTCTCTCTCTCTCTCTCTCTCTCTCTCTTTCTCTTTCTCTTTCTCTCTCTCTTTCTCTCTCTCTTTCTCTCTCTCTTTCTCTCTTCCTCTCTCTCTCTCTCTGTCTCTCTCTGTCTCTCTGTCTCTCCTCTCTCTCTCTTTCTCTCTCTCTCTTTCTCTCTCTGTCTCTCTCTCTGTCTCTCTCTCTCCCTGTCTCTCTCTCTGTCTTTCTGTCTCTCTCTCTTGTCTCTCTCTCTGTCTCTCTCTCTTTCTCTTTCTCTCTCTCTCTCTCTCTGTCTTTCTCTGTCTCTGTCTCTCCCTGTCTCTCTGTCTCTCTGTGTGTGTCTCTTTCTCTCTCTCTCTCTCTCTCTCTCTCTCTCTCTCTCTCTCTCTCTCTCTCTCTCTCTCTCTCTCTCTCTCTCTCTTTTCAGCTCTTCCCTGGCTATAGCCTCCTCAGCATCACTCCCCTAAATTCAGGCTCAGAATGGAAGGAAAAGCTTAAAGGGTAAATGTCATTTGCTCTGGGAGGAGAAGGATGACAGAGAGAAAAGAGAATGGAAAAGAAGAGAAGGGAGGAAGAAAAAGAGGAAGAAAAAAGAAGGAGAGAGAGAGAAGAGAAGAGAAGGAAATGGCTGAAGCTCTGAAAGGGAAAAAAAGTCAGGGAAAAATTGTTGTAGGGAAGGGAACAAAGGGTATTTGAAAGACGTTCTATGTCAGATGGAATAAGTACCATTTGAATAGGCCTTCCTATCTCAAATTTAGTTTATGAACAGAACTGGACTTGGAGTCAGGAAGATCTGAGTTTGAACTCAGCCTCAAGCACTTACATAGCCTGTCTGACACTGAGTAATTCACTTAACCTCTATCTGCCTCAAGTTTCCCCATTTTAAAAATGGGGGGTAATAAAAAATAAAATGGTGGTAACAATAGCATCTAATAACTAAGATCATTATGAAGGACAAAATAAATCACATACATAGACCTCTTTGTAATTCTTAAAATGTTATATATAAAGTGCTAACTCTTATTATTGTTATTATCTAGAAATTTGGGAACTGGTCGTAGAGTATTGAGTCCCTGAGGGGAAGGAAAACTGGAAGGCAGATCTGGTGATGTCTCCATGTTTGTAAACATCCCTAGAAAAGTCTTCTCTCTTTAGAGTCAACAAGACAACCACAAAAACAATCAAAAACAATCAAAACATCTAGCATTTATATAGAGCTTTGAGGTTTGCAAAACACTTGACATATATTCTCATTTGATCATCACAATAACCCTGGGAGGTAAGTTCTATTAGGAGGCATGCAAAGCTGCATGTAAACTCAGGAGGCAGCTTTGCAAAATGGGGATTCATTATATAAAACCATTTCCCCAGAAAGACAATTCTCACACACACATACACACACACACACACACACACACACACACCATATACATGGACACATTTTCAGTTCACACAGATGTACACACTGTGCACATGTGCAAATCCAGACCATGAGCTCGCACAGATGCAGAAGGATGTGCTCGTACTGTCACCGAATCACAAAGACTTCCACAAGAGCCCACATATACCCTCACCCTGCTGAAGTGGGCACACAACAGCCCGCATATATACGGGTACACAGAAACACACACACACTGTCAAACTCACTGCCCTCCCAAACGATCAGACAAATGAGCCGGGAGCTGGAACTCTCTTGGGGCCATGGACCTGAGTTTCAATATTTTCCAGCATCTGCTTCCTCGAGTCCCCACAGAGCAAACCCACCATCTGGCCTCCCCCTCCCACCCTACCTTCCCCATCCCCAACAGCTCCTGGCTGCCCAGTCAACAACTGCAGGGGCTCCCAGAGCTGGCCAGAGCTGGCCATCGGTATGCAGGAAGGAAAGAAATAGAAGTAGCCGACGGGATTGAGGCTGCAGCATGGAGCAATCCCCAGCCAGGTTTTCTGCCCCTTGGGCCTCTTTTCGGGCAGGCTTCCCTCCAACAAACTTAATACCCCAGGCTGACCTGCTTAAAGCCTTAGGAGCAGGATGGCAAAGGATCCCCAGGCCAGGAGGAGTCCCTAAGCCCTCCCAGCTTTAATTTTCTAAGGGCCTTTACAGCTCTGATATAAGTTCTAAGATCCATTTACCTATAACCTATGTTTTAAGATTTCTTTCAAATTTTAATATTCTATGCATTATATTTTAATTATAATTAAGTTATATTTATGTATATTATATGACATATATAATATTATAATTTAATAATATTATAATTATAATTATATTATATAAACTTCCAGGTTTGATTGTATAGGTTCGAGATTATAGATTTTGCTTTCTAAGACTTCCCCCAGCTCTAACTTTCTTGCTTCTGGGATTCCTTACTGCTCTGATATTATAAAAGGCCTTAACAGCTCTGATGTTTTGGGTTTTTGTTTTTTTTTTCCTGAGGCTGGGATTAAGTGACTTGCCCAGGGTCACACAGCTAGGCAGTGTTAAGTGTCTGAGATCAAATTTGAACTCAGATCCTCCTGATTTCAGGGCTGGTGCTCTATCCACTGCGCCACCTAGCTGCCCTTCTCTTTTTATTTTTAATGCAGCAATTTGATTTTCTTTTTTCCTTTTTCTAGTCAAATTAACTATTTTATTGTTTTTTTTTTTTTTTTTTTTCACAAAACCAACTCTTTGTTTTGTTTATTAATTCAATAGCTTTCTTACTTTCTTTTTTTGTTTGTTTTGCTGAGGCAATTGGGTTTAAGTGATTTGTCCAGGGTCACACAGCTAGGAAGTGTTAAGTGCCTGAGACCAGATTTGAACTCAGATTCTTCTGACTTCAGGGCTGGTGCTCTCTCCACTGTGCCAACTAGCTGCCCCCAGCTCTGATGTTTAAGAATTCTCAGAGGGGTTTCAGGAGTGCCTTTGGGGGAACCCCTGTGAGAAAAATTTCTTTCCTAAGGTCCCTGTAGCTTGTAAATGAGACCCCAGAAAAGGGGGCTTATTGGGCCCCTTGAAGCACTGCCTAGAGGTGCTCTGAACAAGTTGCTTCAGGAAAATGAATAAAGCCCTGATGGGGAGACGGCAAGTGCTCACTGCACAGACAGCACGGCCCATAGCCCGTTATTCACGCGCAAGCTTCTGGTTGGAGCAGCTTGTGTGTCAAATGTACCAATTCCAGCAGAGTTAATGGAGTTGGCCTCTGCTCCCCCCTCACTGCAGCTGGAGAGACTTTCTTCATAGATCAACAGTGTCTGCAAACAGAAATACACACACACACACACACACACACACACACACACACACACACAAATACACACATACATTTCTCCAAATGCTTGAGTGTTAAAACCTTGCCAAGAAGTGAGACCTTTCTACATCTGACAGCTAATTTCAGAAATCCCATTTGGGGGAGCGAAGGGCAGGCATCCAGTGTGTGTCCATACAAAGAGCAGATGGGCCAGTGTGCCCCTGGACGCCTAAGCATGGGTGAGAGCTTGCATCTGTCCCTATGTTTCCCATGTGCATAGATGCAGGGGGAATGTTCACTTCTGCACACAGATGTGAAGCACATGTATGAACAGGTTCATCCGCCCTTACTAATTTTGTGTGTGTACATGTGTGTGACTCGTTATGTAAATGTGTACATAAGCATAGAGAAGTAAGTCTTTTGCAAATCATTTATAAAGGGTTTTATATCTGAGCTCTAATTTAATCTATAAAAACAACCATAAGAGGGAGGTAAAGCAAATATTATTTTCCCCGTCTTACTGATGAGCAAATTTAGATTAGGTGGAGGGGACTGATTTGCTCACATGACTAGTAAGTGAATGGCAAAGAGAGAATGGAAAAGCCAGGGCTCCCGGAGTCTGCCCTGCAAAGGGTCAGCCAGTGGCCTTGCGTACACATTTTGTGCCTGACTAGTCTGCAAACTCCAAACTGAGCCGGCCTTGCCTCTTACTATTTTCTCTCTTCACCTGCTTCTGTCAAAGGACGTCAGGTCTGACCACTCTTAGGTGAAGCAAGAGCCTTCTCCCACAGGTCCCCCCATCAGAAACCAAGTTGCCCCCACAGATGGATATCCTATGAATATTCCTCCATACATCTTCTCCTCCTGTCCTGCCCTGCCCTGCCCCTCTGCCTGCCCCCGACCCATGAAATCTCATCAGCCAGTGAGAGGAGATATAAAAATATGTCAGATAGGATAGCAGAAAGGATGCCCAACTGAAGCCCTGGACTGACTATTTCCTGGGTGATTAAGCACAACTTAAATATTATGTTTTATCTAGGTATCCAATGATTGTTGTTACGTTTTTGTCCTTTGTTCTGGAAGAGGACCAGGACATCAGAGAGATGATAACATGACAGCAAGTGAACTGGTATTAAGTGAGGGAGGGCTGTGCAAGGCTCTCCCCTCCAGAGCCATCCAGGTCTGGTGGCCAGATATAGGTCAACTGGAAATGACCCTGGCTGCAATGGGAGACCTCAGCCTAAAGAATGGGAAGGGGGGAAAGGAAGGGGAAGGGAATAAGCATTTACATAGCACCCACTATATGCCAGGCACTGTGCTGAGTGCTTTTGACAAATCCTATCTCATTTGATCCTCACAACAAGCATGGGAGGTAAGTGCTATTATATTTCCCATTTTACAGATGAGAAAACTAAGGCAGACCGAAGTTAAGTGACTTGACCATGTTAACACAGCTAGTGAGTATCGAAAGCAACATGTGAATGCAGATCTTCCAGACTCTAGATCTTGTGCTCCATTCATTGAACACTAGCATTTTATGTGCAAGGTGATGGGGATATAATGACAATTACAAACATTTCTGGCTCTCAGAGCACTTAAATTTTATGGAAAGCAATGATATTGAAAGTGTTCTGATCTTCTGCCATGCATGAGACAGAAACTTCCAATCTCCAGAAGTTCACTTCACCCCTGGACTTCTCACAATGAAAATACCCTCCATCCCACAGGTCCTCCCTCCAATAAGCTGGATCATCCCAAAATGTGCATTTTACGGAGGCTGAGCAGGTCAGCAACTTCTTCGAAATTTCATTACCAGGTCCCTGTTTCTACCTTATCCCTGTGCTGCCCCTCTCCCTCCTTTCCTGTTTAGTTTTCTTTTATATATTGTTTTCCCCTGTTTGAATATAAACTCCATGAGGGCAAAGCCTTTTCTTTCTGCTTTATTTGTGTTGCCTGTATTTAGCACAATACCCGGCACACATTGTTGTTGTCTGCATCCAACACTTTGTGACCCTACTTGATGTTTCCTTGGCAAAGACACGGGACTAGTTTGCCACTTTCCTTCTTCTGATCATTTTACAGATGAGACAGAGTGACTTGCCAGTCACACAGCTTGTAAGAGTCTGGGGCCAAACTGAGCTCCCTTCTTCCTGTCTCCAAGTCTGCACCACCTAGCTGCCCATAAACCAGCTAGCTCATCGCAAACATTGAATAAATGGTTGTTGACTTGACTTTTCATGAAAATAAAACTAAGGAAGTCAGCCCCTGAACAGGAGACCTGGGGATGCAGAGATTCATGAACCCAGACTAAAGGAGGGAATCTTTGGCTAAAGAGCAGCTTAGCTATTACCTCAAACTCAATCTGCTCAGAGTAGTTTTCTCTTACAAAGCCCTCTCCATTAGGATGCTATTCCCTCAATCTTACCAAGAACCATATATTGGGCAACAAAATCTATGGGATAGCACGATGTGACCAGGGAAAATCATTAGATCAAAAGATTTAGGACTAGAAGAAAATCTGGGAATTCATCTAGTATAGCTCTTTTCATTTTACAGATTAGGAAACTAAGGCCCAGGGAGGGGGAGGGGCTTGGTCAGGATCACATAGAAATATTACACCTGTGAAATGGTCATGCACTTGGTGGGTACCACGCAATTCTCAAGGCAGTGCACCTGTGTAAGCAGTCTAATTCACTTTATTGTCTTCCTTAAATCTCCATCATAATATCAATTATCCTGTGAGCAAACTATCCACCAGGTGGTGCTATACTCAAGCATGGGTCAAATGGCTTCATCAAGCTCTCTTCCCAAAGCCTACCACTGCCCCATTGTGTCAATGTGTTCCAATCTACTTGAAAAGTATTGGCTAGGTCCTAAATGTGAATTAGGAGATCGCGTGCAAAAAAAAAAAAAAATGCCCAAAATTATTTTTAAAGTATAAAATCTATGGTTCTGATGGCACCCCTCATCTGGAATTTCTTCTCCCTCTAGTGAAAAAGTCTCTATTATTGTTCTGTAAGAAATGATCAGCAAAATGATTTCAGAGAGTCTTGGAGAAATTTACACGAACTGATGCTAAGTGAAATGAGGAGAACCAGGAGATCATTGTACACAGCAACAGCAAGACTATACAATGATCAATCTGATGGGCGTGGCTCTCTTCAACAATGAGATCCTTCAGGCCAGTTCTAATGGTCTTGTGATGGAGAGAGCCATCTGCACCAGAGTGAGGACTGTGGGGACAGAGTGTGGAGACAACATAGTTTTTTCACTCTTTCTTTGTTGTTTGCCCCCATTTTGTTTTTTTCTCATAATTTCCCTTTTTGATCTGACTTTCCTTGTGCAGCATGATGAATGTGGAAATATGTATAGAAGAATCGCACATGTTTAACATATATTGGATTACTTGCCATCTAGGAGAGGGGATAGGGGGAAGAGAGGGGAAAAATTGGGGTTTTGCAAGGATGAATGTTGAAAATTGTCTATGCATATATTTTGAAAATAAAAAGCTTTAATTAAAAAAAGAAAAGAAAAAGTCTCCTTATTCACTGGACCAAGGTAATCAATATCATGTGACAAATAATACCATTAGACATAATGACAATGACTAAAACTCCCTATCTGGAATTCTTGACCCCAGTTGTCTCCCCAAATTCTTTGACATTCAGATTTGGAGGTTTTCTGATCCATATTCATTTGAGATTGTGGAGAAAATACAAAATGATGGGGGGTGTTTGTGCTCAAGACCCTAGTTTGGGACCTTAGAGAGTATATCAAGAAATTGGGGGCTTTATAGGGAAAGAAGTTAGTCTTTCTACCCCAACTCATCAACCCTCCTGTTGACATTCTCAAGGATCTTATCTCATTCCAGTCTCAGCTTCTGCTCCCCAACATCTCCACAGAACTGGTTTCTTTCAGTGCCAGTCTAAGTCATGAAGATAGAATCAAACCACAGAGGCCACCAATATCCAACAAAAAGCCTAACTTTTCCATTTCTCCTCAATCTTTCTCTCATATGACAACCCAGGAGTCTGCCTCCCAAAGTCCATTATTATTCGTCTGTATGGTGGACAAGGGTCAGTCCAACAAGGATTCTCTTCTTCCTCTGTGTCAGTCCAGTGACAGTCCAGAAGTCTCTCAAGAACAAAGGAAAGCAGAAAAGTTTCGCTTCACTATACATGTTTGTAATTATTGGAGGTGGCAAGTGTCTTTTATCCTCAAGGAGTAGGAGCATGGGGAGGATGAGAAGGATAGAAGATTTTTGCTGATTGAAAAAAAAATGTAATTTTTTAAAAAGAACAAAGGAAGAGTAAATAGGAAACCCTTAACCCCATATACCCATGCATAATAATTACTATTTCCCAGTTTGACAATTTTACTTTCCCCATAGGAATTTCCCAGAATCCCTTTGTTTTCTACAAAAATGAAATTCATTGTTGAAATACACACTATAGTAAGTAGTTAGTGAAAGACTATAAGAAAGACATAGTCATTCAGAGTAAAAAGATTCTTTACCATGACCTCCCAAGCCTTTGTCCCCCCCCCTTCAAAATCCTCCCAGGGTCACCTCCCACCCAGACCCCTCACCAAATATAATAAGAGGAGAACATTTTGGAGACAGAGAGCTGAGTCTCTACAAATTAAAAAATAAGCTTTCTTTGTCCCCTGTGTCTCCATGGTAGCTCTGGACCTCCCTGGCAGTCTGCCCACTCTTGTCATTTTTATAACTAATTACTCCTAATTATCTCCCATCAGAGAATCAGAGAATCAGAAAGTGTATCAACCATCCTGGAACTTCAGTATCAGACTGCAGAATATGCCTATTTCTGCCCAGATTTTGCTCCTTGGTTCAGAAAGAATTCTGGGAGCCTCCAGGCACAGAACCTGAGCAGGCAGTTGGATCTGAAGGTGGACAATGGGTGGTCCTGACAGGGAGCTCTAAAAGACACACACACACACACACACACACACACACACACACACACACACACCCCAACATGGAACAGAAGATTAAAGCTTTGATTATAGAAACTGAATCTGTTGCCATCCTCCAGACCCACTAACTTCACCCAATCTTGCCATCTCTCTTTTTATCAATTAATAGAAAGAAACCTGGGTTTGTAGTCAGGATACATCTGGATTTAGTCTACCATATACCTTCTAACTCTCTGTGACTATAAAATATGTTTTCTCATCTATAAAATTGGGGTCATAATTTCAGTAACACTTACCTCACAAGGTTAGGAGACCTACATGAGATAATGTTTTTAGTGTATTTTATAATCCCTAAAGTGGTATGTATGTATGTGTACACTAGTAGTAATAGTAGTAGTAGTTGTAATCTTTTTAAAAACATTTTTACTTAAATTTTAAGCTCCAAATTCTATCCCTCCCTCTTTTCTTCCCCTTCTCCCTCCCTAATGTAAAACATTTCTATATTAATTATTTTGTACAAGAAACCTCAAAAAATGAAAGAAAGAAAGTGAAAAATAGCACCCTTCAGTCTGTATTCAAATAATATCAGTTTTTTTTTTCCCTCTGGAAGCATATAGTATACTTCATCATTAAGTCCTTTGGTATTGTCTTAAATCATTGCATTGCTGACAATAGCTAAGTCATTCACAGTTCCTCACTGAACAATATTGCCATTACTATGTACAATGTTCTCCTGATTCACTTCAAGGTGCATCAGTTCATGTAAATCTTTCCAGGTTTTTCTGAAATCATCCTACTTGTCATTTCTTATAGCACAATATTTCATTACAATCATGTATCACAGCTTGTTAATGGGCATCCCTCAATTATTAGCCACCACAAAAAGAATTCCTGTAAATATTTTTGTACAAATAGGTTCTTTTCTCCTTTTTTGATATCTTTGGGATGTAGACCTAACAATGGCGTTGCTGGATCAAATGTCATGCAGAATTTTATAGCCCTTTGGACATACTTCCAAATTGCTCTCCAGAACGTTTGGATAAGTTCACAACTCCATCAACAATGCTTCAGTATTCCAGTTTTCCCACATCCTCTCTAAAACCCAACATTTTCCTTTTTTGTCATATCTGATTTGATAGGGGTGAAGAAGTACCTCAGAGTTATTTTAATTTGCATTTCTCTAATCAATAGTGATTTAGATTATTTTTTCATATGACTATATTTAGCTCCTATAATGCTACATTAACTGCCAAACATTACTATCAAGGGAAACCAATTGCCTGAGGAAGATCCATTCCCCTCAGTGCTTCTATAGAGAGACCCTGAAAACCCAGAAGCAGGACAAACTGCCTTCATCAAACTCATCATCATAGGACCCTTGTAAATGATTTGCATTAAATACCTACATCATCACTATGCCAATTTCTCTGGAGAATGATCCATCCTCAAAGCTGAACAAAAGGGGCTTTGCCCCAGATCAAAGATATGGGAAGATACCCTTTTTCCCCACAGCATCCTCCAACTCCAAGCTTCTCTTGTATATCTACGCCCCCTCAGAATCACCTTTCTGTAGCATTCTCTCCTAAATCCACTTTCCCCTTTCTCACTATTTCGTAACTGTCACCTAAAATGAGGGTCAAACTAACCCCTCTTCTAGTCTAACCTTCTCTTCCATGACCATCGTTACCACTGCACCAAAATGATTTATTGTTGTTGTTGCCATTGTGTTGTTGTAGTTGTTACTGTTTTTGCCTCAGGTAAAAAAAAATCTAGTTATGCTTGTACCCATCATTGAAGTCCTTCAAAGGGAGCCAGATACTCATATGTCATGAACACTGTAAAATTCCCCAGCAGACAGCAGTTAGACTAAATGGTCTCTGAGGTCATTTCCAATTCTGAGATCCCATGATAACCATCAAAGCTAGGACTGGAGACCCAGATCTCTTGAATGGCTGCCTAGCATTCTGCCTTCTGTGGTTTTCTACCTCATGATCAGGATTTAAAAGTCCAAGTCAAACTTAATTAAGAGAAGATGTCCTTTCTTTTCTAACTTAATGTAAATTAATGTCCTCAATAACCTATGTCACCAGTTCCCAAAGGGGAATGACAAGAAGTCGCATGACAAAGGATATGGATTCCCTATCACCTTGACAACAATTCTACTCATTACCAACTTTTCATCCCTCAAATTTCCTGCTCTTCACGTGTTCTCCAAGCCTCTTCCAGATATAGAGATACAAGTCTCTTCTTGAGAAAGAAGGCAGAATTCAAGGAACAAACTTTCTTAAAATTCATTATACCCACTCTTCCAGACTTTAAAACCATCCTTCAAATGCCTTAGCACTTGGGGTCTCCTCACTCTAAAACATCCTTTGGACGCAAGCTCCAGACAAGAAATGAAATGACTCTCAGTCTTAAACTTGGTCTCAGCTCCCCTAAATTCAATCCTAGCAGCTGAGCCTGAAGTCCTCCATCACTGACATGTTCCCCTATATGCTCTGGTTTCAACTAGGGCCATACTTGCAGCCCTATATCAACAGGAGTAATGAAATTTGGAGAGGGCTTATACAATTAATTGGGCAAACTCCCCAGAGATACAGTGCTCTCACACATAAATAAGGAAGCTAAGGCTCCCTACAATAGGGACCTCTCACCCTAGAATATCCCTCCATCGCTGGCCCTCTTCTCCCACTGGTGAGTTCTTCCAAGGGCCTCCACTTTGAAAGTATGCCCAGGGAAATCATTCTTCCCTCCCCTCCTGCCTTTGCTTCTGACTTCCCAGACTTTGATAAACATATCCCTCATGAGTGTACTTCCTCCCCATTCTCCATCCCTGATTTTCAGTTTTATTTTGTATGTTGTCTTCTCCGGTTATGATGGAAGGTGTTTAAAACCAAGAAGTATTTCTCTGTTCTTATATTTGTATTTTCAATGCTTAGCACAGTGCCTGGTACATAGTAAGAACTTAATAATTGTCTGTTGCCTTGCCTCCTCTTCCAGGACTCTGACCACCCCCCCACACCACTTGCCAATGTATATCTGAATAAGGATGCCCTCTACCTCACACCCAGCATGTCAGGAGGCACTGCCTTTGGCATCCTGTGAGAGGGCACCCATTCCAATTCTGGACAGTTACAATTGTTAGGAAGTCTTTCCTTACATGAAATTTAAATTTGTCTAATTGCAACTTATACCCATTACCTTCCAGGGTCAAGCAGAACAAAGCTGACTTTTCTTCCCTATAACCACTATTGTTAAGTACTAGAATTATAGGATGTTGTACCTAGAAGGAATTGTAGAGACCATCTAATCCAAACCCATTATTATATGGGTGTGAATATGTGTACAGATAATAAAGAGGGATGGGGGAAAGCAAGTCTCAGAGAAGTGAATTGACTTGCCCAAGTCATACTGCAAATAAAGCAGCTAAGATGGCACTTGAACTCCATGCTCCATTTTCTACTATACCATACTCATTTTCTCATCGTGTGACTAACAATCCAGCAGCCCTGCTTTCTGGATCCTTTGATCATTCTAGCAGAAGCACTGAGGCCATCAGTTCCTGTTTGACTCAGCTATTCCCCACTGCAGAAAAGATCCCAAGGGAATCTCCCACAAGCTGTTCAAGTTGCCCCTTCTTCCACACCTAGCATCACAACGCTTCATTCTCTCTACTACACTGACAATAGTACTGACAGGGTGCAGTCACAAGGGGCTTTGTGGCTTTGTTTCCCTTCCAGGCAGTCCAGTGTGCACTGCCTGGTCCCAGGGTACTTGGGTTGGGATACAATCTTACTTGCAAGGGGCCATTGTAAAGGAATACTCACAAATGGGCTTGGCTCTTCTCAGCAATGTGATGATTCAAGACAATTCCCATAGATTTAGTGTAGAAAATATCCAGAGAGAGAGATGTCTCTGGATGTCACATCCAGAGAGAGAATTGGAGAGACTGAATGGGGATTGAAGCATAATATTTTTACCTTTTTTTGTTTATTTGTTTGCTTTTTTCTTTCTCATGGTCTTTTCCCCATTTGATCCGATTTTTCTTGTATAACATGATAAATATGGAAAGATTTTTTAAAAGATTGAAAATATTTAACCTATATCAGATTGTTTATTGCCTTGGAAAGGGAGGAAATAAGAAAAAAATGAAGAAAAATTTGGAACACAAAGCCTTACAAAAATGAGTGTTGAGTGGCAGCTAGGAGGTGCATGGATAGAGCATCAGCCCTGAAGTCAGGAGGACCTGAATTCAAACCTGACCTCACTTAGCACTCCCTAGCTGTGTGACCCTGGGCAAGTCACTTAACCCCAATTGCCTCAGGGGAAGAAAAAGAATGATGAGAATTATCTTTACATGTGTTTGGAAAAATATAATACTATTGAGGGGGAAAAAATAGATACAGAAAAGAAATGAAATCCTAAATTTGGTCTTAGCTCCCCTAAATTCAGCCCTACCAGCTGAGGCTGCAGCCCTCTATCATTGACATGCTCCCCTATGTAAACTGGTTTCAGCTTGGGCCATATCTGCCACCCTATACAGACAAGTCTAATGAAATTTAGAGAGGTTATATCCAGCCTGGGCTAAATCCCCAGAGAGACATGGTGCCCTCACACATTAAGGAAACCAATGGAGTTGTGTACTCCAAATCAGACTCCTCCTCAAGCTTTCTCTCAGACAGATGAGACTGGACTTGAAGTCAGCTTGGCTACCTATGGGATACTGGGAGGCTCGTGTCATCTTTCTGAGCCTCAGTTTCCTCAATTGTAAATTTAAGGAGTTAGGTTAGATCCCCATAAGAACCTTCTCTAGTTTTTGATCTTAGGATTCCGTGATTCTGCTCCATATTTGATTATGGCACAATGGCAGGTGCTAGTCTCAAATCACCAGCAGCCTCCCTGCTGCTGAAACCCACATTAAATACTCTGTGAGTTATTACTGCCTGCCTCCAGGGCAGAATTCCCAGCAGGGGTTCTCACCAGGTGATCGTGTCTGTATACTGCTCACTTGTAGAGAGGTAGAACAGAAAGAACGATATTTGGGAAGAAGAGGTTGGGGTTCAGTTGCAGCTTCCATACTTACTGGTTATGTGACTGAACAAGATCCTTCATTCTTCTCTGGGTCTCAGTTTCCTCCCCAGGAAAACAGGGATGATGATAGTTGTGCTATTTATCTCATAGGGCTATTGGTGAGGGGAATATTTTGTAAAGTCTTTGTAAATATTTTTACAGAAATAATGTCTTTCTTACTTTGAGCTGGGCTGGGATGGCTTCATGCCGGCCTGTTGCTGAAGATTATGCTCTTATCCAATGGTATGCTGGCTAATTGTATTTTATATATAATTATATATTAATATGTTAATGTTATATGGTAATATCATTACCATATTTATAATATTATCACATCACTATGTAATAATTTATTATTATATTATAATAGATTATTAATATATAATATTATAATATAATATGATTTACTTATTACCTACTATGTGCCAAGCACCTTCAGTGCACAGACTGAAAATTTTACAATGGGCTCTAGCCAGTTCAAAGAGGCTCCAGAATAACCCTGCTTCTAACCACATTACACTTGCCAGGAGTCCCCCTATTTACGGCATTTGGGGGTCCTTCTAGTCTCTCCTCCTGCTTCCATCAGAACTCACCTGATGCACATGTATATTCCTTCATTCCTTGTTACACTCAAGTCAAAAATGGATATGTCATAAGTTTGCTAACCCTTGAGAGCATATGACATGATGCAATATAAGTGATATATTGAAAGTTATATGTCATATAATATATATGTATGTGTATATCCAGATGTTAGAATTGGATAAGGGTTTAGTTTCAACAAAAAAAAAAAATCAGAGAAATGAAACTTAAATTAGAGAAAAGCAGAGAAATGAAACTGAAATCTAAGAAATGAAATTTAAAGGTTAAGCTGATGTGGAACAAAGGAAATGAAACTTGTACAGGGAAGCCACAAATTAGGATAAGAAACCCACTATTGGTAGATGCAGAAGAGGTGTATACATATCCAAATAAGGGCAAAAGAAAATAAGGGCTAGGACCACTGAAATGTGGGGAATGGGAATTATAATTGGGAGAGGGACTGCCAATATAGTCACTTATAGGGAACTATGACCAAATAAAGTGAGGAGTGGAAGACGTAATCAGGGTTAGAAATTTAATATGCATGTGGGGGAATTAGATGCTTTGGAGAGACAGTAACTTCCGTAATACCCAGCCACTAGGAGAAACAGAGGGGGGACTTGCATTTGGGGGGACAGGGAATAAAAGGATGTGTTCCTGCACATCAATGATGTACCCACTAACTTAGACAGCTGCTCTAGCAAGAATATAAAATAAAAATTTTCCCAGATTCATCAGTGAGTCAGTGGAGTTATGGGTAAGGTGCTTGTTTCATAGATATAGATATAGATATTGATATGGATATAGATATAGATATAGATATGGATAGATAGATAGGTAGATTATATATACACAATTGAACAATAACAAGTTTCTATCAACATATATATAACATATATACACACATATATGTATTATGTATATGCATATATCAATGTATGTATATATCTGTGTGTATATATGTAGATATTTTGCAACCAGTTTTCTGCCCTATATGACTGATAGAAATTTGTTACTGTTCAATAGTTCTGTCATGTCTGACACTTTATGGCTCCATTGGGGTTTTCTTGACAAGAGAAATTAGAGTGGTTTGCCATTTCTTTGTCCATCTCATTTGACAGATGTGGAAACTGAGGCAAACAGGATCAGCTGACTTGTCAGAGTAACACAACTGGTGTCTGAAGCCAGATTTACACTCGGGACTTCTGGTATGCCTCCCTATCTGCCCTGATAGAAACTTATAAGAAACCAAATGATCTAGTGGAATCAGGAGACCTTTGAGCCGGAATCCTTCAGGGCTCTGCTTTTTACTAACCCATGACTTTAGACAATGCTTCAATTACTTGGGGCCCCAGTTTTCTCCTCTGTAAATGTTTTTGTTTCGTTGGTTGGGTTTTTTTGACTGAGGCAATTGGGGTTAAGTGACTTGCCCAGGGTCACACAGCTAGGAAGTGTTAAGTGTCTGAGGTCAAATTTGAACTCGGGTCCTCCTGAATTCAGGGCTGGGACTCTATCCCCTGCACTAACTACTCCCCTAAAATGGGTTTTTAAATCCTTTCATTTCTGACCTCAGAATTGTTAGGGAGAAAGTGCTTTGAACAGGAAAATGTAAGATCCCTTCGGGGCAAAGATTCCCTTTTGACTTTGCCTTCGTATCCTCAGACTGACATTCATTTAGAAATGTCCAGGCTAGACCACACCAGGAGAATTGTGTGTTCAGGCTTTGGCGCCACATTTTGGGAAGAATATAGACAAGGTGGAGGACATTCAGAAGAGGACAGCCCAAAGAGTGAGAGGACATTTAAGCTCCTCCTAAAATGGGAATCAGAACATTTAGCTTGGAGAGGAAAGGACTTAGAGAAAGACACGAACATTGTTTTCCACTAGTACTGATGGGTACAGGGACACGGATCTTGGTCTAACACTTGGAAAGATTTTTAAATCATTAGAACTCTCCAACAATGGAACAAGCTGCTCTAGGGGAGAGTGAGCTCCCCATGCTGGTGGTAATCAGCTTGAAACCAGATGGCCCCA